>NW_026630520.1:0-1373 GCF_030028575.1 Malurus melanocephalus
AGGGTGCCCAGAGCAGCTGTGGCTGCCCCTGGATCCCTGGCAGTGCCCAAGGCCAGGCTGGACATTGGGGCTGGGAGCAGCCTGGGACAGTGGGAGGTGTCCCTGMCATGGCAGGGGTGGCACTGGGTGGGCTTTGAGGTCCCTTCCCAACCAAACCAGTCTGGGATTCTGGGATTTTGGGAGTGAGTRGGACCCTCTCAGCCCAGCAGCAGAGATGAAAACTTTGATTCCCCCATGGAGGGGGTGCAGCTGCAGGGCCCCTGGGGCCCCTCAACCCCAGCTCCAGCCATGCCCTCACCCCCTGAGCCCCCCAGAGCTCCCCAGTTCAGTGACAGGAACCTGGGAAAGGCCAGCAGTCAGRGCTGCTGCTGCTTTTTATGGGAACCCATAAAAGTGATTGTTGGAAGGAAACATGTTGTGTAAATAAACCCACAGAGAATGAAAACTTTGCCCAAACAGAGCTGTCAGTGGGAGGAGGACAAACAATAAAACCACGTGACAGCAGGTGCTACACCACAGCACAGACACTTCATGAATYAAATAACAAACTAAGATTTAATATCAGTAATGGGAGACTTTCCATGTCCCTCTCAGTGAATGAACAGGGATGAAGGGTTTGGTTGAATCTGAACTGATTAATTGGGATAATTARCGGAACATTCATCAGGTATCTCTCTGATGGAGATACCCAGTCAGGATGGGGGGTGCCTCGAGATCCCTTTGCCTCCTCTTTGGAGAATTTCCAAAACATAACCAGCCTGGGAATGTTTCCTGTATCTAAGGGGTGAGGGAAGGGACCCCACGGCAGCACAGGAAACCAGAGGGTAAGGAAAATTGAAAAGCTTTTAATAAACCTACAGGATCCAGTCGGATTTGCAGACGTACAAAAAGGAACTGTTCCCTGAATCAGGGGGGAGCTGCAGTTAAAAACACACAAATCCCATGGGATGGGGTCCAGGAGGGGCTTCAGTTGGAGGGAGGGGGAGGGGGAATGGTGCCCGGCCCCTCGGTGGGCAGCGGCGGCCGCATCATGGGGGGCAGGGGAGCAGGGGGGGGCACCCCGGGCGCTGGGGGCAGCTGGGGTGGCACGGGAGGGGGTGGCACCGGCCCGGAGGGGGGCATGGGAGGCAGGGCCATGCCCCCGGGGGGAGGGGGGGGCATGGAGTCGGGCAGGGGAGGCCGCGGGGGCAGCCCGTTCATCAGGGGAGGGGGTGGCGGCCGCTTCACGGTCGGGGGGCCCGGGGGGAGGTTCGGAGGGGCCGGGGGCTTCTCCATCTTGAAGTGGAATTGAAGGAAGAACTGGGGAAAGGAGGGAAGCACAGAGAAGGAACAATTAATGAGAGAATCACAGAATCCTGGAGTATCTGAGCTGG
>NW_026630521.1:0-1275 GCF_030028575.1 Malurus melanocephalus
TTAACTTCTACTTTTGTCCATGTTTTTGATTTAGCAGCCTAACACACTGAACAGACAGTATAGTTATTATAGGGGTGCAAACACACTGTGCATTGGCCAGCTTTGTGCTGTGCCTAAGAGTGAGTTTAGGCTTTGCCAACCACTCACTTTGGAGTCAGACTAGATTGCACCTTGGCAGGATCAGAAATGGCTCGTGCTGACCTTGATTCAACCTTGGTGCTGCTTTAAGACCAGATTTGGATCATTTTCCTGCAGGCAGATTAACCCCAGGATTCTTCTGTTGTTGTTCTTGTTGTTCCTTATGAAGGTCTCTGCTTCTTGAATTAAGTGGTAACATAATTCTTCAGGTGAAAATTCCTCAAGAATTTGCTGTAAATAAAGTTGTTGAGCTTCACAAAACCATCCAGCATATGCACTAAGACAAACACCTTTCCACCTGAAACCTGCTATTGTGTCTAAATTGCAGCTCAGGTTGTGGACATTTTCCACTGATTCATTTCTCTGCAATTTCTGCACTTTATGTGAGCCAAGGAAACACACCTAATATGCAAAAGAATTAATTGTTCCACTAATTAAGGGCTGCAGTCTAATCAATGAATAATGTCCAGCTGCACCACTGTTAATTCACAGCTAAGATGATGCAGTTATTAGAGCTCATTCGTCAGAACAATAAAATCAGAATTAACACGCACAAACTTTCTGTGGCAGCGTTCTCACCCTTCTGCTCTTATCTGAAATCTGAGAGTCTGGGGATGTCTCATCATCTTAAGATGACCCATAAGCATCCCAAGTGCTTTGGTAGGAGGAACTTGATATGGATGAATTCACGTGGATTCATCTTTGCATGGATGCTGCCAAAAGTCTTTCACTCACTCTTCAGTCCCACCTGATGTCCAAATTTGCTGTACAGCATTTGAGAGATGGAGGGTGGGGGGGATTTTGGTTCTATGTTATGCATTAAACCACATTTTTAAAGTCTATTTTATTTCAATTACAAGAGCTGGCAGCTGGTGAGCTGTCTGTAGCCACAGACAGCTACTCCCCTCCTACCCCAGAGCTGCAATTCCAGCTTTACACACAGCTCATTCTACACCTGAAACCTGCTGTTACTGTTATCCCTTGGTGCAGAGATAAGCAACAGCAGGACTTGTGCTGCACAGCTGCATCCAGCCAAGAAAAAAATCCCCATTTCATAGGGGAAAAAAAATGTTATTGACCAAATCTTGATTTGGCTCTCTTTTGACCTGTCCTGACTCATGTACAAAAGCAAAAATA
>NW_026630522.1:0-1320 GCF_030028575.1 Malurus melanocephalus
CGCTCCCAGAGAGAAAGGGACCCCGGTTCCCTCACAAACACCTGATTAATACCCTCATCTTTGGTCAAGGGGCCCAAATGCCTTGCCTCACCACTATCCAACTGCACACTTGAGCCCATGAGGTCCCAAACCCGAAGTAACCAGGTTGAGCAAGCCTCACCCCGCTTTTGCTCTATGTCATTTCGCAAATTGTGGAGGGTGTCATACAACAGGGACTCAGTGATTATTTCTGGTTCTGTCTCCCCTGCTCGTTGTGAGGGCCCTGGTTCCCCATCATCATTAGCTGAGCGTACCGATTTGGTTTTATACTTCTTCCTCTGCTCAGGGGCTACTGCAGCTGGTTGTGGCTGGGCTTGCAGTTCAGCAAGGTGTAATGTCCTTGGGTTCCACTGCTGTGCCATCACCCCCTTCCTCTTTGGGGCAGGGAGAGGGTTTGCTGTCAGCTGGGAAGACATATTCCCTCAACCCCTTGTGCATCTCCTGCATCTCTTCCGCCAGTACCCCCACCCACTCCGGGCGGCGCAGCTCCCGTATCTCCTCCACCAGTACCTTCACCCACTCTGGGCATTTAGTTTCTGAAGTAGGTTGTTGGGCAGGGTCAGGTAGTGGGACAGGATCCGGCTTGGGGGATGTGGCAAGCTCTGTGGCAGCATTGCTAGTCTGTGGGGCAGCATCCCTTGCTTCTATTGTAATGTCCCCAGTTTCTGTGGCAGCATCCCTGGTCTCTGGGGCAGATGTTAGAGTGGTTGCCCAGGGCAGTCTCACCTTGTCTTTCAATGCTAAACAGAATATGCATATTAGTATCATGTAGTTGGCATCTAGGGGAAAAATGGACCCTTCAAATGCTAATAGAGTAGCCCCAAATAAATGGGTGAAGGATTGGGAGAATGCTTCCCCTGGTGCTATTTCCTCACAGTAGGTACCATTATTAACCCAACTCCAGAAGCATGCACTTAGCGTGTGGTAGCCCTGTATCCATGTGCCTGCTGTCCAGAGAAAGTTAAAAATCCATTAATTCCTCACCTTATTCACCCATTGTGTGAATTGTATAATGGCCACGGTAGCCTTAGTCAGAGGACCCATGTTCAGGAAAGGAGCTGCAAATGGGAAAAATATGGCCACAAATACGTGCCACCCGAACCAAGGTATACTAGACAACATGGTGCCACCTAGTGAGGTTCCTACACCCAGAACACAAGGATAGGTCACCCAAAACTGTTATTCCTTTTGTACCCCTTTTTTTTCTCCTCTGTGCCCTTGAGCCGCACGTTGGGCGCCAAAATCTGTCTTGGTTTGAAAGACAGGTGTTTTGCCAATAAA
>NW_026630523.1:0-1281 GCF_030028575.1 Malurus melanocephalus
TGACAAATAAGAAATTATCTTATGGACTGATTTTCCATTGTGAAAGGTACAAGATGGAGTAGGAATTTCTCTCTGTGAGAGAAAAATACCCTACTGTTCATGGGGAACAGGTGACTGGCTTTTTCAGTTACTATCTGTAATGTATAGGAAGAAAAAAAAATTGTGGGTTTTGTGGGAGACATTAATCCAAGTGCCATATGTTRGCAGTTTCATGCTGCCAGCACTGAAACATCTTCAGAATCACTAAATAACATTCTTAATTTTCTTTCTTAAAAACGATTGCTCCAGATATCAGGGAAACTCCAGACTAGACTTTTGCCTCAGCAGAGAAGAGGAAACAGTAGTAAAAATTAGTGGTACAATAAATAAAAGTGTTCATAACTTCATTATGTTTGTTCAAGGAAAACAAAATGCAAATAAGTAGTTTTAGCTGACACAATTTCACAAARTGGAAAACAATTCTGAGCTAAGTCACTCAGGGGAAAAGTGTAAATTATAATTGTAAAATGTCTAAGAATATTTTATAGGTTGCCTAATAAGCCATAACTGGGAAAAAAAATAAGGGTACATTAGTTTCAAGAAAAACAACAACATTCTGGCTGAGAGGGAACTGTTWAAAGAATAATCTTCCTCTCTGTGAATATAAAACAAGTAGAAGAATAGAGATGCTGATAGTAACAAATAYAGGACATAAATCTCTAACTGAAAAAGCTGATATACCTCTTTCCATAGGGTAAGGTACTAAATATGTGGAATAAAATGAGATATTAAGCACTTGAGCCCTAGGCTTTCCTCAGAATAAAAACCACCCTTCCCTTCTCAGCCTAGCTGTGCTTGTGGTCACCTACCAGTGCCAYTGGCAAAACAAAATCTTTGTCACTAACAGCAGAGAAAGGACTTAAAGATATTTATAGAGACTAAACAGAGATATCATAGCTATTTCCTGTGATAGTTTATCCCCTCCTCTGGTAATAAATTGGAAAATGGTTAAATTGCAGCTAAACATTTGAAAGTGTATAACTTCCCTCCTGGAAATGTAGCAGGCTGAGAGGCTGTTGGGGTGAGTGTTGTTGTGGCCAYCRGGGAAGCCCTGAGGAAGGAGGGGARGAAGCTGCATCTTGGATCCATCAGGATTTCTGTGGGCACTGCCAACCATAAGTCTGTTGGACCTTAGTCACAGGAAAAACAGCAGAAACCATGATGGAGGGACAGGACAGATAACAATTTGAAAACAACATAATGAGTGTCAACAGAAAGTGGAAAGCATTTTGCTATCAATAT
>NW_026630524.1:0-1256 GCF_030028575.1 Malurus melanocephalus
GGGTGGTTTTTGGGGTTTTCCAGGGTCCTGATCTCATTTTTGGGGTCCCCAGGATCGCTGGGGGCTCCTCGGGGGTCTCTGGGGGTCTCTGCCCCCGCTCTTTTCCCGCCTCTCTCGGCTCCGGGGCCGCCTGGGGGCGCTGCAGGAGCTGCTGGGGAGAGAAACCCGGACACGGGAGGGGAGCAGGTGAGAAAAATCACCCAAAAATGGCAAAAATCACCCCAAAACCACCAAAATTCACCCCAAACATGCCCAAAACATCCAAATTCACCCCAAAATCACCCAAAAATGCCAAAAATCACCCCCAAACCAGCAAAATTCACCCCAAACATGCCCAAAACATCCAAATTCACCCCAAAATTACCCCAAAAACACTGAGAAACCTGAAATTCATCCCAAAAAACCCAAAATTCATCCCAAAATCACGCAAAAATGGCAAAAATCAACCCAAAACCACTGAAATCATACAAAAAATCCTGAAATTCACCCCAAAATCACCCAAAAATGGCAAAAATCACCCCAAAAACGCTGAAAAATCTGAAATTCATCGCGAAAATCCTGAAATTCATCCCAAGAAACCCCAAATTCACCCCAAAAATGACAAAAATCACACCAAAAACACTGAAATCCCCCCAAAAATCCTGAAATTCACTTCAAAAACGCCAAAGTTCACCCCAAAATCACCCAAAAATGACAAAAATCACCCCAAAAACACTGAAATTACAAAAAAAATCCCAAAATTCACCTCAAAAACCCCAAAATTCACCCCAAAACACCCAAAAATCCAGAAATTCATCCCAAATCCACCCCAAAATCACCAAAATTTGCCCCAAAATCCTTTTCACCCCAAAATCTCCAAAAATCACCCCAAAAACACCCAAAAAAGACCAAATTGCCCTGAAAACCCCAAATTCACCCCTAAATCACCCAAAAATCCTGAAATTCTTCCCAAAAACTCCAAAATTCACCCCAAAATCACCCAAGAAACCCCAAATTCACCCCAAAATCACAAAATCCTGAAATTCATTCCAAAAACCCCAAAATTCACCTCAAAAACCCCAAAATTCACCCCAAAATCCTGAAATTCCCCTAAAAACCCTGAAATCACCAGAAAATTTTGAATTCACACCAAAAACCCTGAAATTCACCCCAAAATCACCCAAAAACCCCAGAATTGCCCTGAAAACCCCAAAATTTACCAAAAAAACCCAAAATCCCCCCTGAAACACCCAAAAATGTCCCAATTACTGCAAATT
>NW_026630525.1:0-1284 GCF_030028575.1 Malurus melanocephalus
AAAATTCCCAAAAAAATCCGCCCTTGGAAGCGAAAAAATCGCATTTAAAACGGCCAAAATACACCCAAAAATTTGAATTTTTGGGGGTTACGGGGTCTCCTCGTCACCCCTGGAGACACAAAATTCCCAAAATTCCGTCAAATTCCCAAAAATCCCAAAATTCGATCAAATTGGGCATTTTTGGGGTGGTTTTTTTTGGTATTTTTTTTAGTTTTTTGGGTCCCGGGGGCTTTTGATGACACCGAATCCATTTTTGGGGTGATTTCTGTGATTTTTTTGGGAGATTTTTGGTTTTTTGGGTGATTTTTAGGGATTTTGGGGTGATTTTTGGTGGTTTTGGGGGTGATTTTGGGCATTTTTTGGGGTCATTTTGTGGGGTTTTTTTTGTTTTTTTGTAGTTTTGTGTCCCGGGGCTTTTTGATGACACCGAGTCCATTTTTGGGGTGATTTTTGTGATTTTTTGGGGCGATTTTCAGTGGTTTTGGGGTGATTTTTTGAGTTTTTGAGCACTGGGGGTTTCAAGGCTGTCCAATCCATTTTTGGGGTCATTTCGGGCATTTTCAGCCATTTTTGGGGCGATTTTTGGTGGTTTTCAGGTGATTTTGGAGGTTTTGGGGTGATTTTCAGGGTATTTTGTAAAATTTTTGAGGTTTTTTGGTTCCAGGGGGTTTTCAAGGGCGCCAAATCCATTTTTGGGTTCACTTTTTTGGTTTTTGGGGTCATTTTGGGGGGTTTTTGTGTCCCAGGGGTCTTGAATCCATTTTTGGGGTGATTTTGAGGTTTTCGAGGGTGCTGAATCCATTTTTTGGGGTGATTTTCACCATTTTTGGTGTTTTTTTACCTGACAAAGGGGTCCCCGCGGGTGTTGGGCCCCACCACCTCCATGCTGCTGGTGTAAACCAAAACCGCGACGCCGCCGGCGCGGCAGCCCCGGATCACGTTCTTGGTGCCTGAAAAAGGGGAAAAAACCCCAAAAAAACCACAGAAATTTCATGAAAACCTAAAAAAAATCGCATGAAAAAATCCCAAGAAAATCCCGAAAAAAATCCCAAAAAAATTCCCCAAAAAAATCCCACAAAATTCCATTTTCCCCCAAAATTCCAACTTTTACCCCTAAAATCCCCATTTTCACCCTAAAAAACTCATTTTTCAGCCTAAAATCCCCATTTTTTTTCCAAAATTTCCATTTTTTGCCCCAAATCCCCTCCCAGTCCCTCCCAGTCCATCCCAGTCCATTCCCAGTTTATCCCAGTCCATTCCCAGTCCCTTTCCCACTCCAAAAAT
>NW_026630526.1:0-1314 GCF_030028575.1 Malurus melanocephalus
TTTTCACTTCAGAGGAAACATTTACTCTGCAAAATTTTTCTCTGAAAACATTGTTTCAAACCGAGACAAAATTTTGGCCCCCAATGTTTGAGGCCTGAGAAAGTGAAGAGAAGAATTGTAATAATTTTATTTTGGTTTTATACGTTTGGTATTGGTTTGCTGTTAGAAGTCACCATGCTGYTTGAAGTAATAATGTCATTTTGGTCTCTAGGCCTATTTGCCCATCCACATATAGGGACAATTTTGCCACTTGCATGGAGGTTTTAGAGATCAGGGACACGAATCAGAGTTGCTATATTTATAGGTGTGGTAGTGATGGTTTATAAAAGTTTAAGAGAGGTACTGGGAGCTTTTGAAAATTGGTATGCTCTGTTGTTTCTTCATCCTAGTCTTAGCAACCCGTTTTGCGGTCTTTTTAGTAATTATAGCCAGTCTGCTACAGGAAAAGTAGGAGATGATATTTCCCAGCCCTTCATATCCTTTTCCCCCTTCAAATCTGGCACATCACCGTTTGAGGATGTTCAGTTTCCCCTAGATGTTAAAGATGCCACTTTCCTGGGGTTTTATCTGGTAGGGATGCTCTATATAGTCTGCAGCATRTCTAGAATGAGAGCTGAGTTTTCCAGAGKGCCTATCCAGACACCTCCCCCATGTGTGGAAAAGTCTGAGTGGTGTGGGGTATGGGAAAATATAGGCCRAATACTGAAGGAATTCCCTGAACCAATAGCTTTTAACTTCCCACCTGAAAAAATTCAGAACCCAGTTGAGGCGGGGAAATACCTGAAAGAAAASTGCAATGAGAACTGTAAGAAAAAGAAGCTCATTGCAATATGCTGGGCCCTGACTAATGCTTACTGCACACTGCTCAACGCTGTAGGGCAGGAGACAGAGCCAGAGGGACCAAAGGACAAGTCAGCAGATACCCCAGTCACTCAGGCTGCAGCTAAACCAGACAGYGAGCCTAAGCCARTAGCAGTTGCCCCTGTCCAGAGAAGGAAACACAAAACTAAATCCATTCTCCCAGTAGATGATGATGGGCAGCAATAACGTCACAGCCAGCAGGGAAATCTGAACCAGAAGTTATTGTTGAGTCTCTGACCCCAGAAAACATTTGTGGCCTAAGGGTAGATTACAAACGACCTAATTACAAAGATTACAAAGCCTAATGAATTGATATTGGGCTGGCTGGTCCGTGTCTGGGACACCGCAGGTGATWATATGATGCTGGATGGTGGWGAAGCGATGCAGTTGGGATCCCTGTCAGGTGATGAAGCTATTGAGCAAGGGATGGCCAAGGGGTCTGAAACTCTCAGT
>NW_026630527.1:0-1372 GCF_030028575.1 Malurus melanocephalus
GATCAGCGTCCCCTGAGCTGGGGACAAGGCACAAAGGGAACCGTGAGGGGACAGGGCAAAACATTGCTGCTCCTCCATCCTTTTGTAAGAAAAAACCCAGGTTCTTGGTTGGGATAATTAACTGGGAACTAGGGTTATGGGTAAGTTAGGGTGAGGGCTAGGGTTGAGAGATCTAAAGGACCCAGAGCTGTGGAAACACTGGGGCTGGAGAGGGCCTGCCAGGGCCATGGCAGCAGGGCCCAAACATTGCTGCTCTTCCATCTTTCTGTAAGAAATAAACCAGGTTTTTGGCTCGGGTAATTAACTAGGACTAGGACTAGGGTTATGTTTAGGGATAGGGTTAGAGTTAGGATCAGGATCTAAAGGGCCCAGAGCTCCAGAAACACTGGGGCTGGAGAGGGCCTGCCTGGGCCATGGCAGCAGGGCACAAACATTGCTGCTCCTCCATCTTTCTGGTAAGAAAAAACCCAGCTTCTTGGTTGGGATAATTAACTGGGACTAGGTTTAGGATTAGGGTTAGGGTTGAGAGATCTAAAGAGCCTGGAGCTGTGGGAACACAGGGCCTGTCAGACATGTTGGGGCCCATGGCAGCAGGGCCCAAACATTGCTGCTCCTCCATCTTTCTGTAAGAAAAAACCCAGGCTCTTGGCTGGGATTATTAACTAGGACTAGGATTAGGGTTAGGGCTAGGTTTAGGGTTACAATCTAATGGGCTCAGATTTCCAGAAACACTGGGGCTGGAGATGATATGCCAGGGCCATGGCAGCAGGGCACAAACATTGCTGCTCCTCCATCTTTCTGTAAGAAAAAACCCAGGTTTTTGGCTGGGGTAATTAACTAGGACTAGGGTTAGGGTTAGGTTTAGGGTTAGGGTTAGAGTTAGGATTAGGATCTAAGGGGCCCAGAGCTCCAGAAACACTGGGGCTGGAGATGATCTGCCAGAGCCATGGCAGCAGGGCACAAACATTGCTGCTCCTCCATCTTTCTGGTAAGAAAAAACCCAAGTTCTTGGCTGGGGAAATTAACTGGGACTAGGACTAGGATTAGGTTTAGGGTTGAGAGATCTAAAGAGCCTGGAGCTATGGGAACACCGGGCCTGTCAGGCATGTTGGGGCTATGGTAGCAGGGCCCAAACATTGCTGCTCCTCCATCTTTCTGTAAGAAAAAACCCAGGTTTTTGGTTGGGATAATTAACTAGGACTAGGATTAGGGTTAGAGTTAGGTTTAGGGCTAGGGTTAGGGTTAGGATTAGGATCTAAAGGGCCCAGAGCCCCAGGAACACTGGGGCTGGAGATGGTCTGCCAGGGCCATGGCAGCAGGGCCCAAACATTGCTGCTCTTCCATCTTTCTGGTAAGAAAAAACCCAGGTTCT
>NW_026630528.1:0-1314 GCF_030028575.1 Malurus melanocephalus
GACCCCAGGACACCCCAGGACACCCCATAGGTGACCCTACAACACCCCAGGACACCCCATAGGTGACCATAAAACACTCCAGGACACCCCATAGATGACCATACAACACCCCAAGACACCCCATAGATGACCCTACAACACCCCAGGACACCCGCAAGGTCCCAAGTGACCACAGGACAGCCCAGGACACCCCATAGGTGACTCAGGTCACCCCACAGATGACCATGGACACCCTACAGTGACCTTTGGATGACCCCAGGACACCCCAGGACACCCCATAGGTGACCCTAAAACACTCCAGGACACCCCATAGATGACCATACAACACCCCAGGACACCCCATAGATGACCATACAACACCCCAGGACACCCCATAGATGACCACGGACACCCCATAGATGACCACGGACACCCCATAGATGACCCCAGCACAGCCCAGGACTCCCCAAAGGTGATCCCAGGACACCTCAGGATACCCCACAGTGACCTTTAGATGACTCAGGACACCCCAGGACACCCCATAGGTGACCCGTAAGTGACCGCAGGACACCCCAGGACACCCCATAGGTGACCTCTAAGCGACTCAGGACACCCCAGGACACCCCATAGATGACCACGGACACCCCATAGATGACCCTACAACACCCCAGGACACCCCATAGGTGACCCTACAACACCCCAGGACACCCCATAGATGACCTACAGGTGACTCAGGACATTCCAGGACACCCCATAAGTGACCCGGGGACACCCCATAGGTGACCCACAGGTGACTCAGGACACCCCAGGACATTCCAAAGGTCCCAAGTGACCCCAGGACACCCCAAGACACCCCCACAGTGATCCTTAGAGGACTCAGGACACCCCATAGATGACCCCAGGACACCCCATAGGTGACCCATAGGTGACTCAGGACACCCCAGGACATTCCAAAGGTCCCATAAATGCCCCAGGACACCCCATAGGTGACCCATAGGTGACTCAGGACAGCCCAGGACACCCCAAAGGTCCCATAAATGCCCCAGGACACCCCATAGATGACCCTAAAACACCCCAGGACACCCCATAGATGACCCTACAACACCCCAGGCCACCCCAGGACACCCATGGACACCCCATAGATGACTCCAGGACACCCCAGGATGCCCCACAGTGACCTTTAGATGACTCAGGACACCCCAGGACACCCCATAGATGACCCATAGGTGCCCGTATGACACCCCAGGACACCCCACAAATGCCCCAGGACACCCCATAAGTGCTCCAGGGCACCCTGGGATACCCCAGGACACCCCAAAAGTGACCTCTAAGTGA
>NW_026630529.1:0-1254 GCF_030028575.1 Malurus melanocephalus
CCCCAAAATCCACCTGGGAGACCCCAAAATCCACCTGGGAGACCCCAAAATCCACCCGGGGACCCCAAAACTCACCTGGGGACCACAAAATCCAACTGAGGACCCCAAAATCCACCCCGGGACCCCAAAATCCACCTGGGGGACCCCAAAACTCAGCTGGGGACCCCAAAATCCATCTGGAAAATCCCCAAATCCAACTGGGGACCCCAAAATCCACCTGGAAACCCCCAAAAACCACCTGGGAGACCCTAAAATTCACCCCGGGACCCCAAAATCCACCTGGGAGACCCCAAAACTCACCTGGAAACCCCCAAAATCCATCTGGAAAATCCCAAAATCCAACTGGGGACCCCAAAATCCCAATTGGGAAACCCCAAAATCCCCATGAGAAACCCCAAAATCCCAACTGGGAAACCCAAAATCCAACTGGGGACCCCAAAACTCACCTGGAAAATCCCAAAATCCAACTGGAAAATCCCAAAATCCCAACTGGGAAACCCAAAATTCAACCGAGGAACCCCAAAATCCAACTGGGAGACCCCAAAATCCACCCGGGACCCCAAAATCCACCTGGAATACCCCAAAATCGAACTGGAAAATCCCAAAATTCCAACTGGGAACCCCAAAATAAACCCAGAACACCCCAAAATCCAACCGGAAACACCAAAAGTCCCAACTGGGAAACCCAAAACAAATCCAGAAAACCCCAAAATCCAACTGGGAACACCAAAAATCCAGCGGGAAACCCAAAATAAACCCAAAAACCCCCAAAATCCAACTGGGAACCCCAAAATCCCTCCAAGAAACCCCAAAATTCAACCGGGAAACCCCAAAATCCCATTGGGAACCCCAAAATAAACCCAGAAAACCCCAAAATCCAACCGGAAACACCAAAATCCCAACTGGAAAATCCCAAAATTCAACCGAGAAACCCCAAAATACCCAGAAGAAACCACAAAAATCCAATGGGAGACCCAAAATAAACCCAGAAAACCCCAAAATCCAACAGGAGGATCCCAAAAATCCACCTGGAAAATCCCAAAATTCAACCAGGAAATCCCAAAAACCAACTGGGGACCCCCAAAAATCCACCTGAAAAACCCCAAAATCCCCCCAAGAAACCCCAAAATTCAACTGGGAAACCCAAAATCCACTTGGAGTACCCCAAAATCCCAACTGGGAAACCCAAAATGCATCAGGGAACCCCCAAAATAAACCCAGAAAACCCCAAAATCCACCTGGAAACCCCAAAAT
>NW_026630530.1:0-1323 GCF_030028575.1 Malurus melanocephalus
TCTGTGCCAGGGCAGGGCATCAGTGCCAATCTGAGCTCCCAAARAATTAATTCCCCATTTTCACTGCTTTCTCCTGGTTTTTATTTCTTCTTTTCCCAGCTTTGCCCATCTCTGGGCACGGGTCTGTCTCTGCTGGCACTGCTCCAGCCTGGCAGAGCTCAGCAGAAAATATTCATGATTCAAATGAGACAGCAAACCCAGCTTAAGTCTGGACTAAAACGGGTCTGATGTGGGGAGAAGCCGCACTGGCACGTGCCATCCTCCTGTGGGCACGAGAACGTCCAAAGGGGACAGGAAGATCCAAAGAGAACCCAGGAACCTCCAAACGGGACACAGGAACCCACAAAGTGGAGAGAGGAACCTCCAAACTGGGCACAGGAACATCCAAAGGGGACAGAGGAACCTCCAAAGGGGCACAGGAACCTCAAAAGTGGACCCAGGAACCTCCAAAGGGGACAGAGGAACCTCCAAAATGGACACAGGAACATCCAAATGGGACAGAGGAACATCCAAAGGGGACACAGGAATCTCCAAAGGGGACAGAGGAACCCCCAAAAGGGACACAGGAACCTCCAAAGGGGACACAGGAACCCCCAAAAGGGACACAGGAACCTCCAAAGGGGACAGAGGAACCCCCAAAGGGGACAGAGGAACCTCCAAAGGGGACAGGAATCTCCAAAGGGGACAGAGGAACCTCCAAACTGGGCACAGGAACCTCCAAAGGGGACAGAGGAACCCCCAAAGGGGACACAGGAATCTCCAAAGGGGACACAGGAACATCCAAAGGGACCCAGGAACCTCCAAAGTGGGCACCTCCAAACTGGAACCCCCAAACTGGGCACAGGAACCTTCAACGGGGACACGGGAACCTCCAAAAGGGACACAGGAACCTCCAAAAGGGACACAGGAACCTCCAAAGGGGACAGAGGAACCTCCAAAGGGGACACAGGAACCTCCAAACTGGACACAGGAATCTCCAAACTGGGCACAGGAACCTCCAAAGGGGACCCAGGAACACCCAAAGGGGACAGAGGAACCCCCAAATGGGACAGAGGAACCCCCAAACCGGGCACAGGAACCTCAAAATGGGACAGAGGAACCCCCAGAGGGGACCTATGAACCTCCCAAGTGACAAGACCCCACCACAAAAGGAGATGAAACCAAGCCCAGATTCTCCTCCTAAGCCCAGCTGGACCCGGCCCTGCCTGATCCCAAGGGAGAGAACTCGGGTGCTTTTCTGGGACTGAAATGCCTAAAACCAGTCCTAAGAACCTGATCCCATTGATCTGATGGCCCTTTTTCCACCTCTGCCTACCTGAAATG
>NW_026630531.1:0-1249 GCF_030028575.1 Malurus melanocephalus
AACCCCAAAATTCCCGAATTTCACGCACCCAGGAGGCGGCAGTGCCTCAGGGCCCAGCAGGGGGCGTAGAAACATTTTAACCCTTTCCTGACTGCTTTTAACCCTTTTCTGACCACTTTTTATCCTTTTTTTACTCCTGTAACTCCATCCCACCCCCATATACCGACCCCAAACCACCCAAATTTCGGGTTTTTTCCCCAAAATCCCCGAATTTCACCCACCCAGGAGGCGGCAGTGCCTCAGTGCCCCCAGCAGGGGGCGTAGAAACATTTTAACCCTTTCCTGACCATTTTTAACCCTATTTTTACCCCTATAACCCCATATACTGACCCCAAACCCCCCAAAATCCCCCCAAAAAACCCAAAATTCCCGAATTTCACCCACCCAGGGGACGGCAGTGCCTCAGTGCCCAGCAGGGGGCGTAGAAACATTTTAACCCATTTCTGACCATTTTTAACCCATTTCTGACCACTTTTAACCCATTTCTGACTGCTTTTAACCCTTTCTATTCCCATATACCGACCCCAAACCCCCCAAAATCGCCCAAAAAACCCCAAAATTCCCGAATTTCACCCACCCAGGAGGCGGCAGTGCCGCAGGGCCCAGCAGGGGGCGTAGAAACATTTTAACCCTTTCCTGACCATTTTAACCCATTTCTGACCATTTTAACCCTATTTTTACCCCTATTGCCCCCATACACCGACCCCAAATTTCTGACCACTTTTAACCCATTTCTGACCACTTTTAACCCATTTCTGACCACTTTTAACACTTTCTATTCCCATACACCGACCCCAAAACCCCCGAAAATCCCCCCAAAAAACCCCAAAATTTCGGAATTTCCCCAAAATGTCTCCAAATGACCCACCCAGGAGGCGGCAGTGCCGCAGTGCCCAGCAGGGGGCGTAGAAACATTTTAACCCTTTCCTGACCATTTTAACCCATTTCTGACCACTTTTAACCCTTTCCTGACCGCTTTTAACCCTTTCTATTCCCATATACTGACCCCAAACCCCCCAAATTTCGGGTTTTTTCCCCCAAAATCCCCCAATTTCACCCACCCGGGAGACGGCAGTGCCTCAGGGCCCAGCAGTAGGCGTAGAAGCATTTTAACCCTTTCCTGACCACTTTTAACCCATTTCTGACCATTTTTAACCCTTTCTATTCCCATATACCGACCCCAAACCCCCCCAAATCTCAAAAAAAATCCCCAAAATTTCGGTTTTTTTCCCCAAAATTTCTCCAAATG
>NW_026630532.1:0-1305 GCF_030028575.1 Malurus melanocephalus
GGTGAAACCTAGATCAAAAGAAAAGGTTAGCCCATTTGAAATTCTTTATGGTAGGCCTCAGGGATTGAATGCTACTCCTGATTAAAATTTGGCTCAAGTAGGCATCAATGTATCAGTATTTGAAAACAAGAAACAAACAATTACATCAGAAATTTAAAAATCWACCTAAGCAACCAGATCAYAAATTACATGCAATTAATCCTGGTGACTRGGTATATGTTAAAAAYTTTTCAGGGGCAGTTTGCGTCAAAGAGAAACCCACCTAGATCCACCATACCCGAGTCAAGAAATCTCCTGTCAAATCTTGGACTGCAACAGCTGTTGATGCTGAAGGACTGAAACTGAAGCTCAATCCTAAAATATGAACGTCTTTTTGTGCTTTGTTGCTTTGTGGTGAGTTACTGTAACCTTTGCTTCCAATAATGATGTAGCTTTGCTTGGATCCATAGCTAACCATACTGGAATAAGGGATTCTTGGTTTGTGAAGAGGTACAACAGTTACGCTGGCCGTTGCTGGGAGTACCCTCTAGCAACTGGACTGAGTTAAGCCCATATTTCCTGTATGAACATAGGCACCAATGCGGGAAGCCAGATTCCCCTATGGGAACACTTCCTTTTCAGTTAACACTGGTTAATCAATCTGTTACTTATACACAGGTAAAATATGCAGGGCCTAATCTTGGCTATTTTGACAGCATCAACAATTAGACTAAGACTGTCCCCCTACCATGGGTCTGGTCCAATATATCTTTGCTTGTCCCCTCAAAACAATGGCATAACTATTTGTATGCCAGACATATCAGCAACCCCTTAGTACAGATTGGAGATGGGAACATATTTTCAGGAATAAGCATTGATACCACCTTATGAAAGAATTCACAAAAGAATAAAGAAAGGGGGAAACGATACCTATGGTTTAAGTCAAAGTTACAAGATGCTTATGAGGCCTATTGATTGAAAACTTCATATAACCTTTTTTACATATTATTAATATACAATGTAATAACTTTCTATATATTATCAATAATAGCCTTTTCGTACATTGTTGTAAGTTTTTATAGAAGGTAGTAGCAACATACAGTGTACCAGCTGGATGTAATCCAGCCAGCTGGATTRGTGCCTGGACAAAGTAGAAGCATAAATCAAAAAAGTTCTGTAGAAGTMGACTGGTAGATGTTATATTGAGGAACAGTAGAGAGCACTAATGAGAACTTGGCAAATGCACAAGACTGCTGAAAAATGAAATAGGAAGACCTGGAGGACTAGAAAAAACATGAACATCACAACTGCGCATGCCCTGAAGAC
>NW_026630533.1:0-1333 GCF_030028575.1 Malurus melanocephalus
AGCGCCCCCCCGTGTCACGCACGCGCCAGCACTCCGCTGGTGGCACAATCCACCCCTCCCTGCAGGCTCCAGGGGGGTCCCGGGGGTCTCGTCCCCCCCGTCCCCATCCCCGTCCCCATCATGGCCGCCGTCCCCTCGTCCTTGGGCTCGCAGCACCGACTGTCCRCTTGGGGCTCGCGGCCGCAGCGGTCACCGCCGGCTCCTCCGTCCCCTCCGGCCGTGGCCGCGGTGGCCGCGGTGGCCGAATCCTCGGGCAGGAAGGACACGTCGGGGGTTTTGCAGCTGCTGTCCACCGTCTGCGAGTCGGGGGTCAGCTCCCGCTCGGGGGGGACGGATTTTGGGGTGGCGGCGGCCGCAGGGGCGGATTTGGGGGTGACCGGCGTGGTTGTTGTCGTCATCGGAGGGGGGCTGGGCGGTTTTGGGGTTCCCCCCGCGGATTTTTCCGAGCCGGACCAGGCGGGTTCGGGTTTTTGGGGTGGGCGTAGCGGGGGCGTGGCGGCGCTCTGGCTGTCGGCTTTGGATTTTTTCAGAGCGCCTTTGGTTTTCGCTTTTCTCTTTTTCCTCGTTTCCCCCTTGGCTTTCACCTTCACCTTCTTGACCGCTCCCTTGGYTTTGGCCGTTTTGGCCTTGCGGGGTTTGACCGCCGCCCCGTCGCGGGCCGGACCCTCCGTTTTGGGGTTTTTCTCCGTTTTTTCCTCGGCTTTCAGGAATGGCGCGCGGCTCTCGGCGTCGCGGGCGAATTTCACCGCGATGCCTCCGTCCTTGCCGGGGGCCGTGGTGGAGCTGACCCCTTCCCTGATCAGCACGGACACTTTGGACTGCAGCTTCACCTTCCGTCCTCCTCCTCCTCCGGAGCTTTTTTGGGCGGGGGGCGCGGCGCCGTCGCCGTCCTTGTGCCCCCCGCCCGTTTTTCCTTTCCGCCCGCTTTTTTCCCGTTGTTTCTCCTTGGATTTCGCCCCGTCCGGCGCGGGGGTCTCGGGGTACTCTTTGAATTTTTTCTTGTATTTATCCCTCCCCGCCGGACGCTCCTCGGCGCGGCCGCGTTTGCGCTCTTTGTCCTTTTTCTCGTCGGCCGGAGCGGCCGGAGCGGGCGGCCGCAGCTCCGTTTTTCTCGGCGGTGCCGCCGTGGTCACCTCGGGGTGTTCACGATCCGAAAACCCCTCGAAACTCAACCCCTCGGAATCGTAGAGCACCTCCCGCTTGGGCTCGGGCGTGGCGGCGCGCCGGCTGACAGTGATGGTCCTCTTGATGGCGAACAGGTCGGAATCGTTGAGCTCCTGCACGGACGGCGGCACCACGGCGCGCGGTTCCCTCCTGCGGCCGGAGCCCGAGC
>NW_026630534.1:0-1333 GCF_030028575.1 Malurus melanocephalus
TGTGCCTCAGCCGGGTTTCAGGAGCAGAGCCCCAGCAGCACTCGGGGTGGCTGGGCTGGGAATGCCCTCGCTGTTTGTGCAGCCTGAGGGGACCCTGGAGCTGAGCCCTGCCCTGATGGTGCCAGCCTTGCAGAGCACCAGGGGCTGGTGTGGCAGATGGTGACAGTGGTGACAGTGACACGTGGCTGTGCAGCACGGAGAGGACACAGCCTGGGAACTCTCCTGTTCCTGCAAACCTCCTCCCTCTTGGCTTTAGACAACCCTTCCACCTCCATTACCCATCCATGGCATTGTCTCCCATCTTTCCTGTCCTCATCTGTGTCCRTCCCTTTCAGATCAAAGGCTCCTGGTCAAACAAGAGGGGCTCAGAGTTTGCCAATCCCTACAGCCATAAAAGTATCCTCACCAACTGCTGTGCAGTGCTCTGTGGACCATTCTAYCCCAGGTGAGAGCCTCCAGGCACTGGGAATTGCTCCCCTGTGGGAGAGGGGCTTGGGAAGGACGGGTTTGTCCCCTGTGGGCACAGACACATCTGCTCTGATGAGGAGARGGAGAGTTCCCAGTGTGCAGAGAAAGCCTGGAGACAGATGAGCAGGAGATGAGCTGTGTGTGAGCTTGGTGGGTTTGGAGCAATCACTTGTGATTGTTTTGTGGAGATCAGACACATCCTGCAGTGGGGTGAGGGAGGAGCAGCACCAGAGGTCAATACCAGAACAGACACTTCTTGTCCCCATGGCAGGGGTTGGAATGAGCTGATCTCCAAGGTCCCTTTCACCCCARACCATCCCATCATTCTGTGATTCTTGGCACGTTTTTCCTGCTGTGCTCTGGGGTTTGAGCCTCACGGCCACAGCAGGCAGTGCAGGGACCCTGGGCTGTGCCATCCCCTGGAATTCTCCATATCCCCAGTGAAGCTGTCCCTGGCTGTGACAGTCCCTGAGCAGGGACAGGTACAGCTYTGTCACCAGATGGTGCAGCTGGGCACAGTCAGGCCCTGCTCTGCTCCTCCCTGGGGCTGAGGAGCTGCCTTGGGGCTCCAGCCTGTCCTGGGGATCCTTGGAGGATCCACTCCTGTGGGTGTAAGAGCACCAGAGCACAGTGTGGTTTATATTTTATATCAGGCCTGCTCTCTTAAGTGCCCCCAGGCTTTTTGTTGGGTTCAGAGGTGCCCAAATGCAGTGCTGCCACTGAGAGCTGTCAATSTGTGCACCCAGGGAGCCAGGCTGGGAGTTGTGGGGAGGAGAGAAGCATTTTACTGCAGTTTGTTCCTCTTTGGTGTTGGTTTCGTGTTATGAAACCCTCGGGCCAGTTCTCCTTTGGGTTTGTGGTGGCC
>NW_026630535.1:0-1337 GCF_030028575.1 Malurus melanocephalus
AATAAGCCCATTCAAAGTCAGTCTTCCCTCTTTGTGCATTTTAGATTGCTTGTCCAGACCACTGCTGAGGCTCAGGGATGGAGTAGCTCGTTCTAAATCCCCTTTGTGGCCTAAATGGATTTTCAGTGCTTGGATACTGCTCTAGTGAAAATCATCAGAAGCTAGCTCTCATTTTTAACCAGCTGTTCTCATTATCAACCACCCAATTAGGCTTTTGATAACCTTACTTGATATCTTATTGCATGCTTGAAAAGCTAATTTGCTTTGAACTTTGACTGTTTACAGTAATTTTCTTGATGTTTTGCTTTGAGAAACAAATGAGCATGAAGATCGAGAGAGACCAGAAACAATTAAAGTTTCTTCCCTGTCTTAACATCTTTACCCAGTTGGTTACCTCATAGCACTCTTATTTCAGTGCTTCAGCATTAGCCAAGAAATTCTGTGTAAATTAAATAAATTATATTGTCTTTTTCTCTGTGTTGTTCTGACCTCATATCATATAAAGGCTAAACATAAAATCATGGGCTGCCTAATGCTGGAAAGGAAAGATTGAGTCCAGTCACTACCCCAACACTGCCAAGTCCATCACTAAACCATGTCCCTGAGTGCCTCATCCACACATTTTTTAATTCTCTTCAGGGCTGGTGACTCTACCACTGCCCTGGGCAGCCTGTGCCAGAGCTTAACAACCCTTTGGGGGAATAAATGTCTCCAAATATCCAGCCTAAACCTCCCTTGATGCAACTTGAGTCCATTTCCTCTTGTCCTATCACTCAGTATTTTGAACAAGAGATGAACAATCCCCACTAATTACACCCTCCTGTCAGGGAGTTTTGCAGGGTCACAAGGTCCCCCCTGAGCCTCCTTTTCTCAGGCTGAGCCCCTTTCCCAGCTCCCTCAGCCTCTCCTGGGGCTCCAGACCCTTCCCCAGCTCTGTTCCCTTCCCTGGATTTGTTGTTGTCTCTTGTGAGGAGCCCAGAGTTGTCCCCAGCCCTCGAGGTGTGGCCTCAGCAGTGCCAGCACAGGGACRGTCACTGCCCTGCTCCTGCTGCCACCCCATGGCTGGGACAGCCCAGGGGCCATTGGCCTTCTGRGCCACCTGGGCACCCCTGGGCTCGTGTCCAGCTGCTGTCACCAGCACCCCAGGGCCTTTTCCAGCTCCCCGAGCACCCAGCCCAGCCTGGAGCTGCAGAGTTGTTGTGACCCGATGTAGAAGGATCTCAGTTAGGTGAATCTCTGTTAGACAGGTTTTTGTGGGAACAAGGGCATGAATTGCTGTTACTGAGCAACCCAGACCACAAGATGGAGCAGAATGAGATAGAAGAGGATGGGAAAGA
>NW_026630536.1:0-1310 GCF_030028575.1 Malurus melanocephalus
TAATGTATGAGAGAGGGCAGTCCCAGACCAAAACAATCAGGCAAGAATTAAATACTGTTCGTTTACACTTATGTATGGTTGACTTTAAAATTTTAGTGTCGAGTGTTAATTTTCTAATAATCTCAGTGCATGGATTAATGTATGTATAGCTGGATGGAGTAAAGACTCAATCTCATAGTAAAACACAAAAATGAGATGGATTAGAATGGAAAGTAAGCAGAGTGACAATGTGCCATCMGATATACGTTGTTTATGTACACATACATTCTTTATATTAAAAGCTCCTTATTTTGTTCCTTTTGTTCCTTATTTTGTAGCTTTAAGCACCTTAAAGAGCTGGCATTAGTGAACTGTGCCTAGAGTTAGGTGTGCCATTCAGGAGCAAGCACATTGATGTCTTATGCCAGAGGCATGATGTGAAATGGAATTTTAGATATTTATGGGACAAGGTAGCAAAGCTRTGTGTGAAATAGATGGCAACAGAAGGAGTATAATTTAAAATGCCCAGCGAGAAGATGA
Organism: Malurus melanocephalus; assembly: GCF_030028575.1. Classification (NCBI taxonomy): domain Eukaryota; kingdom Metazoa; phylum Chordata; class Aves; order Passeriformes; family Maluridae; genus Malurus; species Malurus melanocephalus. Next base: position 520 of record NW_026630536.1, read on the forward strand.
GGTAAAAGGACAAAATTAAGAAATTATACCAAAAAAATGGATGAGTGAAGAGTAAGAAAGTGGCAGTAAGATTACGAGAGTGGATGAGTGTGTAAAATTGTCCATTTTCCAAGATACTTAGGGGCTTATGTGCCATTGTCTGAAGGAGAGGCTTTTGTAGATTTTCATGTGTCTAACAATAATCTGCATCCTGAGCTGCATGAATGCTTACTAAAATAACCCATATTCATTTAGAAACCTAAATGGATTCAAGGATCTTTGGGTTTTAGGCTGTTTTATGCTTTCAGAATTTTTACCAATTGTGATGAAACCTAAATGGAGATAAAACTAAAAACTGCATTTAGAATGGGCTGAAAGGGAATGGTTGATATGATGTAATGGAGCTTGAGAATAAATGAATCAAAATGAGAACCAAGAGCTTAAGWGAGCATTTAGCTGTGCAGGCAAAAGGGAAGAAAATTATCTTTAATGTGTAAGAGAAGCAGCAGAAAGATTTATTTATGATCTGGATTAGGAAGGCTGTGGAAAGGTGAAATAAAAATGACATTTTTATTACAGGCTTGAGTGACAGGGGGATGCTGGTGATGTAGTACTTTGGTGGGAAGACAAAGGGGTCAATTTTGGCCATGTTAAGGTGGTGGCATGCCAGCTAGGTGTGGTATCAGTGAGACAGCTGAGGTARGAGATGAGGTACAGGAAAGGTCAAGAATGGAGAAATTAATCTGGGATTTGTCAATACAGCTGCTTGTATTCTGTTTAGTAAATACTTTCATTAAGCCTGTATCAGAATC
>NW_026630537.1:0-1370 GCF_030028575.1 Malurus melanocephalus
TAAGAAAATAGGAACAAGCATTCATCTTTAGAAGACAAAAAGAGGCTAGACACGTGGAGGCAAAATTCAGTCTCAGGCAGGCAGATCTTTCAGAAGGCCTCTGATTAACCTGGGACAGAAATAGCCACCTTCAAAGAGACTGTAGGGTCACTACAAGAAAGGGGCATTTCTTCCAGCTCTTCCATGGTACAAAGGCTTCTCTTGGGGGCCAAGGAATACAAGAAAAAAAATCATGACTATGCTGGGAACACATTAATTTCAGGTGTCAAAGCAGTCAACCAAAGACCTCTCATCCTCTCTCCCCAAGACACCATGATAAATCTTGGTGCATTTCTTAAAGCATGTAGAGGCCAAGCATGCTGTAGCATTTAAAGGAAAGAATAGGGAAAGCTCCAGGTGCTTTAATATCATTGGCAAAGCTCAAGATACTTCATATTCCTTTGAGAACTGCTGGTTTTCTTTAGACATTGAAGCTTTTAACAAAAGTCATGGAAATCCATTTGGTCCCCACATATACATAATTCCCGTGATTGAAATAAATATTGATCTTTGTTTGGGTATCTATTGAGATTAATTTAATCAAGAATTAAGTATTGACCAATACAAAGAGGAGGTTAATACTTACCTTGAAGGAAAATACTTACACATCTGTGCTGAAAAGATGAAGCCCATAGGTTAAATATTTGCCCTAATTTATTTATCCTTTGTGACTCCTGGAGATTCCACTAGTGTAACTAAGGATTTTAGAGCTGATATAGCCTGTATAATTAGTGAATTGCCTACCCCAGTGTAACATATGATCTTAGTGTTATTAAGAATTGTCTTGGAAATTCTACAAATGAGAAGAACTACTTCGGGAATAAAACAAAGCCAAGATCCCTCCTGCTATGTACAACCCTTTTCAGTGAAGCATGTTGATGGAAAGATTGTATATGATAAAGTCTTCAATCAATAAATTGTCTAAAATGGATTGAATGACCTATAGGTATCTCTTCCAATCTATATTATTCTGCAAGACCATAAAGGATGGCATGAAAAAAATCCCATATATTTACACACTTGTAAGCAGTATCCAAAAGCTGAGTAAAGACTCATTTGGTGGCTCTACAACGAGACTTAATTAAATTAGAATCAAAATTCAATAGAGTCTTCTTTTTTTTTTTTTTTTTTCCATTTGCATAATCATAAATTCAAATTCCTCCTGTATTGAAAACCTTTTCTAAATAGAAACAGAATTTTGGTGTATAACAAACTCTGTACTTACTAATATATAAGTCACAGAATAGTTTGATTTGGAAGAGACCCAGAGTCCAGCTCAAGACACTATTTTCCTTGCAATTTAATCTGACCTAAATATGTAGTCTACAATC
>NW_026630538.1:0-1370 GCF_030028575.1 Malurus melanocephalus
TGGAAAATCTGGCAAATCCAGATGGATCCGCAGGCGGAAAGACCCAGAAATTCTGGAAAATCCAGCAAATCTGCGAATGGGAAAATCTAAAATTCGGCAAATCTGGGCGGATCCATGAGTGGGAAAACCTGGAAAATCTGGAGCATGGAGTAAATCCGCAAATGGGAAAACCCAGAAAATCTGGTAGATCCGGGCAGATTTGCGAGCGGGAAAACCCGGAAAATTTGGCAAATCCGGGTGGATCCATGAGTGGGAAAACCCGGAAAATCTGGAAAATCCAGTAAATCTGCGAGCGGGAAATCGTGGGAAATGGGGGAAATTTGGGTGGATCCGTTGGCTGGAAAATTCGGGCAGATCCACAAGCAGGAAAACGCAAAACTTCTGGAAAACCTGGAAAATCCAGCACTTCTGCGAGTGGGGAAACCTGGAAAACCCAGCAAATCCAGACGGATCTGGGAGTGGGAAAACCCAGAAAATCCGGCCAATCCAGGTGGATCCGGAGGTGGAAAACCTGGAAAATCCAGGAAATCTGGGTGGATCCGCGGGCTGGAAAATCTGGAAAATTTGGCAAATCTGGGCAGATCCGTGAGCGGGAAAACCTGGGAAAATCTGGAAAATCCAGCAAATCTGCAAGTTTAAATCGTGAGAAATCTGGAAAATCCAGAAAATCTGGGTGGTTCCATGGGCAGGAAAACAAAGAAAAACTGGAAAATCTGGAAAATTTGGCAAATCCGGGTGTGATTTTTCCATGTTTTTCCATTTTTTCCTCAGGGATCACGGGATGCTCCCGGCCCAGGATGGCCCCGCCCCCGGAATTCTCCGCCCGCCCAATCCCAACGTTTCCCCGGGAATGGCGCTGCCTCCGTCCCTTCCCACTTCCAACGGCGCTCCCGGCAATCCCGCCTTCGGAATTCCCGGCAATCCCCACGGATCGGCCCTGAGCCCGGCTCCGGGAGCCGCGCATCCGCTAGCCGGGAATTCCGGAATCCCGGCGGCGGCTCCGCCCCCGTTCCTGTCACCGCGGCAACGCGGCAGCCCCGGCTCGCTGTCCCGATCCCGGAGTTCCGGCAATTCCGGGAATTCCTTCTCGCCGGCGGGAATGGGCAATTCCCGGCCTTTTCCGGAGGCTCCCGCGGCATTCCCGCTCCGGGGCTCTCCCGGCCGCGTGGGCGGGAAAGAATCCAAGGAAAACAAGGAAATGGCGGCCATGATGGGAGAGATGATCCCGGCGGACGAGGGGAAAACTCCGGAGCCTGGAATAGCTCCGGGAATGGCTTCGGGAATGGCTCCAGGAATGGCGCCCGACGGCGACGCCAAAAACGGCCACAAAATGGCGCAGCAGCTCCTGGGCGGCGATTGCAAGGATTCGG
>NW_026630539.1:0-1327 GCF_030028575.1 Malurus melanocephalus
GTTCACACTCCATACCTTCAAGGCACAGGCTGGCAACAGATTTGACTTCTGGAGAGGCCATGCAGGTATAGCTGTCCTGATCCTCAGGTTTAAATCCAYGGATAATGAGGATCTGCTTTTTTCCATCAGAGAGGATCTCGTATCTCCCTCCAGCTTTTATTTGTTCTTTTCCCTTGAACCAGGTCACTCTCTCCTGGGTTTCACTGGATAAGGTGCACTCCAAGCGGGCCACCCCCCCTTCCGAGACTGATCCTCCCACCAGAGGCTGGGTGACTGTAACTGCAGGCTCTGCAATTACAAAAATAAAGTGAATTAACCCAAAGAACAATCATCATTTACTCCACTCCATAAAATATCCAAGCATCCCATCCATCATTTACAGATTTTTCCGCTGTTGTAGACAACCAAAGGAATAAAAATGAAAAGAYTGGCAGCATCCAAAGTTTGCACTTCCAAAGATAACACCAAAAGAACTTTCCAAGCTCTCCCAGTGCTTAAACCAGCCCAATCTAAACATATACATGCAGAAGTGGTTGCGTCTTTCACATTCACATTCTTCATTTACCCATCACCAAAGTTCTACAGATTTCTAGAACTTAAATATTTAGAAGTGAAGGAGTTGTGAGACAAAAAAGAAACAGTAGAATAAACAGAATAAATAGAATAAATAGAATAATAGAATAAAAAGAGATTATTCAAAGTGGCATTAATTTCCACCTTGAAATTGAAAAAATATATATATATTTACGCTGTCTCAGGAAGAGTAAAAATTATCAAAAAGTGTACATAATTTAAAAATAAAAAATTCTCTGCACCTTCTTTACTTTGGAAGGAGACCTGCCGATGGAATGCTGTTTCTACAACCATGATACTCAAAGAAAAACACATTAAACTCAGAGATGTTGAYTGGGATATAAAGCACAGTGCTGAGCTCTCAAAAGCAGCAGCACATTCCTCAAGGTGATCTTCCCCTCTGCACATTTCACCAGGGTGAAGGGATTGCTGCCCAAAATGCCTTGGGCTTGTTGTGGACAAAGTCAGGGTGTGCAGAATCATCACGGTCCTGCGATGGCAGCAGTTATTGTTGCAAAAAAATGTCATGGTGTGCCTGAACTTTAAGCAAATGAGGATTTTTTTTTTTAATTATTATTCTCATTTTGGGGAATTTAGATGAGTGATACCACAGAAAAAGTTGCAAGAAAAGGAAGATTGAGGGAGCAACTCCCCATCCCACTGTAGTTTCCTAAGTTTCACCACCAGACAGCAAAGGAGCCGTGTCCTCCAGCATTACCTTCTGGGGGTTATTGAAAAAATGCATCAAAAACAT
>NW_026630540.1:0-1369 GCF_030028575.1 Malurus melanocephalus
TGTGCAAAGGGCATCCCGAGGGGTGTGAGGGTTCCCAGGGTCTAAAGGGTGTCCCAAGGGCTGCCCAGAGGGACTGAGGAGCACACCCAGGGCAGTGCCAGCCACACCAACAGCGTGCCCAGGGCAGCCCCACACCCCCAATCCCAGCGGTGACACTTTCCCAGCAGAGCCAAGCACCGCCTGTGTCCCCTCACCTGGAAAACAAACATATCCCACTGCTGCAACTGGAATTTCACTCAAAATCCCTAATTGCTGGGAGTTGTTACTGTGAGCGCAATAAAACCAGTGAGACAGGGAAAGAAAAGGAGAAGGAAAACTAAACCCATCCCCTGGGCTCTCCAGCAGTTTTGCAAACACATCTCTGAGTTTGATTTTTTCTCCCTCCCTGCATAAACAAGCTTTTCTGTAGTACTTGCTGTAATCTTGTTTGCTCCATAACCACTCCTAGGAATGTCATAAAAAATTTAACTCTAATATTTTACCACTCCACACAAACATGAACGTGAATAAATGTTTATCTCCCATGTAGGGAAATGTGGAGCGGCATGGGACTCAACCTCAGGCTGGAGGAACCAGACCCACACAGGCAGGGAAAAAAACAAAATCCAAGGGAAGCCAAAGATTTGGCTTCCTCAAAGARGATAAAACTAATAAAWAATGAATGAATAWAAGATGAATAAAAGGTAGTAATGAAGAGCATCTTGCTGTCTGCTCCACTGGGACCCTGTCCCCCTCATCTGCCCAAACCCTGCACACAACCAGAGTCCTCACCTCACTTTTAGGGCAGCACTAGGGAGAGTTTAGACTTTATTCCATCATAGCAGCACATTTTAGAGTGGGAAAATGTGTGGCAGCACATTTTATACCCAACATGTGAAAGAAAATCCACATCTGACAAGGAAGTGATCCCATTCCCAATGATCCAAGTGCATGGGCTGAGAGGGGCTCATCCCCCATCCCATTTGTTCCGTGCAGGACCAGTCTGGATCTTCCAAAATTCCCTTCCCATCTGTTTAAGATGGACAGTAAAGCTGTAGTGATCTGTTCCGTGCCTCTCAGCCTAATAAAGAACTGAAATCTTCTCCCTCCCCTACAAAATGCTTTAATGCTTTTACTGCCTGGTAATGGAAGGTAATATTCCGTAAAAATGAAGTGGAAACATGGATTAGGTGATGTCTACAGAGTGTGTGAAGGTTGTTCTGGCACTGCCCCCTCTCCTTCCTGCAGCTTTCCTTGTTTGTGCTGCAAGAAGCAAACAAAACAAAACCCAATACAAACAGCAATAAACTCTTCTGAGAGCTGAACACGGGGGAAAACAGGTAAAAGGGAGGTTATCACAGGAAAAATGCACCAGAATTTGGGATTTTCC
>NW_026630541.1:0-1369 GCF_030028575.1 Malurus melanocephalus
GACAGGTGAGGGATGATGGGACAGGTGAGACAGGTGAGAATTCAGACAGGTGAGAACAGGTGAGAGACAGTGGGACAGGTGAGACAGGTGAGAGAGGGACAGGTGAGACAGGTGAGAAGAAATAAGAACAGGTGAGAACAGACAGGTGAGAATTGGGACAGGTGAGAGACAGAGACAGGTGAAACAGGTGAGAATTCAGACAGGTGAGACAGGTGAGAATGGGACAGGTGAGAATGGGACAGGTGAGACAGGAACAGGTGAGACAGGTGAGAATTCAGACAGGTGAGACAGGGACAGGTGACCCCAGGTAACCCCACCCCTGTGTCTCACCTGGCGGCTCCTCGCACACCACCGTGGCCGCCTCACCTGTCGGGCAGGTACCGACCCCGCCCCAGCCGCGGCTGAGACACGGACAGGTGAGACAGGTGAGGGATGATGGGATAGGTGAGACAGGTGAGAACAGACAGGTGAGACTGGGACAGGTGAGAATGGGACAGGTGAGACAGGTGAGAGACAATGGGACAGGTGAGACTCGTGAGGGATATTGGGACAGGTGAGGGATGGGACAGGTGAGACAGGTGAGAACAGACAGGTGAGAATGGGACAGGTGAGAGACAGAGACAGATAAGAACAGGTGAGAACAGGTGAGACAGGTGAGAATTCAGACAGGTGAGACAGGTGAGAGAGAGACAGGTGAGACAGGTGAGAACAGGTTATAACAGGTGAGAATTCAGACAGATGAGAATTGGGACAGGTGAGAGACAGAGACAGATAAGAACAGGTGAGAACAGGTGAGAATTCAGACAGGTGAGACAGGTGAGAGAGGGACAGGTGAGAGACAATGGGACAGGTGAGACAGGTGAGAGAGGGACAGGTGGGAACAGGTGAGAATGGACAGGTGAGAATGGAACAGGTGAGACAGAGACAGGTGAGACAGGTGAGAGACAATGGGACAGGTAAAGGATGGGACAGGTGAGAGACAGAGACAGATAAGAACAGGTGAGAACAGGTGAGAATTCAGACAGGTGAGACAGGTGAGAAATGGGACAGGTGAGACAAGTGAGGGATGATGGGACAGGTGAGGGTTGAGACAGGTGAGAGACAATGGGACAGGTAAGAACAGGTGAGACAGGTGAGAACAAATAAGAACAGGTGAGGGATGATGGGACAGGTGAGAATTCAGACAGGTGAGACAGGTGAGAGACAGTGGGACAGGTGAGAACAGGTGGAAACAGACAGGTGAGAATGGGACAGGTGAGACAGGTGAGAAGAAATAAGAACAGGTGAGAACAGACAGGTGAGAATTGGGACAGGTGAGACAGGAACTGGGCAGGGCTGCACAGGTGAGGACAGGTGAGAATTCAGACAG
>NW_026630542.1:0-1369 GCF_030028575.1 Malurus melanocephalus
ACATTCCTGTGACATTCCTGTCCCCAGGAACCTGTGCCAGATGCAGGAGGACAACAGTGGTTTCTCTCTGCTGTTGGATTTGCTGTCGGAGCTGTACCAGAAACAGCCCAAGATCGGTTACCACCTGCTCTACTACCTGAGGGCCAGGTGAGCCGGGCTGGGTGTGGCACTGTGGGGACTGTCCGTGTCACCTGTGACCGTCCATGTCACCTGGGTGTGGCACTGTGGGGACAGTCCCTGTCACCTGTGACCGTCCATGTCACCTGTGACCAGCACTGTCACCTGGGACCGTCCCTGTCACTTGTGACCGTCCCTGTCACCTGGGTGTGGCACTGTCACCTGGGCATGGCCCTGCGGGGACCCCTCCGTGTCACCTGGGTGTGTCCATGTCACCTGGGTGTGTCCATGTCACCTGGGCGTGGCACTGTCACCTGGGCGTGGCACTGTGGTGACCGTCCCTGTCACCTGGGTGTGTCCATGTCACCTGGGTGTGTCTGTGTCACCTGGGCGTGGCACTGCGGGGACCCCTCCATGTCATCTGTGACCGTCCATGTCACTTGTGACCGTCCCTGTCACCTGGGTGTGCCACTGTGGGGACAGTCCGTGTCACCTGTGACCGTCCATGTCACCTGTGACCGTCCCTGTCACCTGTGACCAGCACTGTCACTTGTGACCGTCCCTGTCACCTGGGTGTGGCACTGTGGTGACCGTCCCATGTCACCTGTGACCCTCCATGTCACCTGGGCGTGTCCGTGTCACCTGGGCGTGGCACTGCTGGGACCCTTCATGTCACCTGGGTGTGTCCATCTCACCTGGGCGTGGCACTGCAGTGACCCCTCCCTCTCACCTGGGCATGTCCATGTCACCTGGGCCCCTTTCTGTCACTGGGCGTGGCATTGTGGTGACCCATCTTACCTGGGTGTGGCACTGCTGGGACCGTCCCTGTCACCTGGGCGTGTCCATCTCACCTGGGCGTGGCACTGTGGTGACCCTCCATGTCATCTGTGACCCTTCATGTCACCTGGGTGTGGCACTGTCACCTGGGCTCTGCCCCATGTGTGGGTGTGGCACTGCTGTGACCCTCCATGTCATCTGTGACCCTTCACTGTGACCCTTCACTGTGACCCTTCATGTCACCTGGGTGTGTCCCTCTCACCTGGACATTTCCATCTCACCTGGGCGTGTCCCTCTTGGGCGTGTCCCTCTCCCCTGGGCGTGTCCCTCTTGGGCGTGTCCCTCTCACCTGGGCGTGTCCCTCTTGGGCGTGTCCCTCTCCCCTGGGCGTGTCCCTCTTGGGCGTGTCCCTCTCACCTGGGCGTGTCCCTCTTGGGTGTGTCCCTCTTGGGTGTGTCCCTCTCCCCTGGGCGTG
>NW_026630543.1:0-1277 GCF_030028575.1 Malurus melanocephalus
GGGGGAGGGGCTGAGTTTGGCCCCGCCCCCTCCTCGCCCCTCCCCCCCATTCCGGGGTCACAGTGGGCGGGGCCTGGGGGGGCCCGGGGGGGCCCCATGGCTTCGGTGACCTGCGGGAGAGAGGGACCAGTATAAACCAGTATAAACCAGTATGGACCAGTATGGACCAGTATGGACCAGTATGGACCAGTATGGACCAGTACAGACCAGTATGGAACAGTATGGAACAGTATGGACTGGTTCAGACCAGTATGGACCAGTTCGGACCAGTATGAACCAGTATGGACCAGTATGGACCAGTATGGACCAGTATGGAACAGTATGGACCGGTATAAACCAGTATAAACCAGTATGGACCGGTATAAACCAGTATAGACCAGTATGGACCCGTGTGGACCAGTATGGACCAGTATAAACCAGTATAAACCAGTATGGACCAGTATGGACCAGTACAGACCAGTATGGAACAGTATGGAACAGTATGGACTGGTTCAGACCAGTATAAACCAGTTCGGACCAGTATGAACCAGTATGGACTAGTTTGGACCAGTATAAACCGGTATGGACCAGTATAAACCAGTATGGACCAGTATGGACCAGTATGGACCAGTATGGACCAGTATAAACCAGTATGGACCAGTATGGACCAGTACGGACTGGTTCAGACCAGTTCAGACCAGTATGGACTCGTTCAGACCAGTATGGACCAGTATAAACTAGTATAAACCAGTATAGACCAGTATGGACCAGTATGGACCAGTATGGACCAGTATGGACTGGTTCAGACCAGTAAAAACCAGTATGGATCAGTATGGACCAGTATGGACCAGTATAAACCAGTATAAACCAGTATGGACTGGTTCAGACCAGTTCGGACCAGTATGGAGCAGTATAAACCAGTATGGACCAGTATGGACCAGTATGGATGGATATGGACCAGTTAATCCAGTATAAACCAGTATGGACCAGTGACCCCCCCAACACCCCCCAGTATGGCCCAGTGCCCTCCCAGTATGAAAAAGTGACATCCCAGTCCCTCCCAGTGTCCCCAGTGTCCCCAATGTCCCCATTGTTCCCACTGTCCCCTCCCAGTTTGTCCCAGTTTGTCCCAGTTTTATCCCGATGTCCCCAATGTCCATTCCAGTCCCTCCCAGTCCATCCCAGTCCATCCCAGTTCATCCCAGTCCATTCCCAGTCTCTCCCAGTCCATCCCAGTCCCTCCCAGTCCATTCCCAGTCTCTCCCAGTCCATCCCAGTCCATCCCAGTCCATCCCAGT
>NW_026630544.1:0-1357 GCF_030028575.1 Malurus melanocephalus
CCCAGTCCATCCCAGTCCATCCCAGTCCATCCCAGTCCATCCCAGTACCTTTCTCTGGAACACCAGTCCGAACTCTCTCAGGTGCTGCAGGAAGGTCAGCAGGGACTCGCTCATCCCCTCCACCGAGTAATCCTGACCAGTTCAAACCAGTTCAGACCAGTTCAGACCAGTTTGATCCCAGTCCATCCCAGTTAATCCCAGTCCATCCCAGTATCCCCAAATTCCCATTTTCCCATTGATTTTGACCCCAAAACCTCTGTTTTTTTCCCATTTTTCTCCCCGATTTTGCTCCCAGTTTGTCCCAGTCCGTCCCAGTTTGATCCCAGTTTATCCCAGTCCATCCCAGTATCCCCAAATCCCCATTTCCATCATTTTCCCATTGATTTTGACCCCAAAACTCCATTTTTCCCCGTTTCCCCCCCAATTTCGCTCCCAGTTTGTCCCAGTCAATTCCACTCCATCCCAGTCCCTCCCAGTCCATCCCAGTATCCTCAAATCCCCATTTTCCACCATTTTCCCATCGATTTTCACCCCAAAAATTCCATTTTTTCTCCATTTTTTTCCCGTTTTTCCTCCGATTTCGCTCCCAGTCCATCCCAGTTTGACCCAGTCCATCCCAGTTTGATCCCAGTTTGGTCCCAGTCCCTCCCAGTTTATCCCAGTCCATCCCAGTATCCCCACATCCCCATTTTCCACCGTTTTCCCATCAATTTTGACCCCAAAAAATCCATTTTTTCCCCCTTTTTCCCCCGATTTCACTCCCAGTTTGTCCCAGTTTGACCCAGTCCATCCCAGTTTGATCCCAGTTTGTCCCAGTCTATCCCAGTCCATCCCAGTTTATCCCAGTCCATCCCAGTATCCTCAAATCCCCATTTTCCACCATTTTCCCATCGATTTTCACCCCAAAAATTCCATTTTTTCTCCATTTTTTTTCCCGTTTTTCCCCCGATTTCGCTCCCAGTTCATCCCAGTCCATCCCAGTCCATCCCAGTCCATCCCAGTATCCCCAAATCCCCATTTTCCACCATTTTCCCATCGATTTTGACCCAAAAATTTCCATTTTTTTCCCCATTTCCCCCCCCAATTTTGCTCCCAGTCCATCCGAATCCCTTCCAGTTTGATCCCAGTCCATTCCCAGTTCACTCTCAGTCCCTCCCAGTTTATCCCAGTCCATCCCAGTAGCCAAAATCCCCATTTTCCACCATTTTCCCATTGATTTTCACCCGAAAACCTCCATTTTTCACCCCGATTTTGCTCCCAGTTTGTCCCAGTCCATCCCAGTTTACTCCCAATCCATTCCCAGTCCCTCCCAGTCCATCCCAGTTTGATCCCAGTTCATCCCAGTCCATCCCAGTTC
>NW_026630545.1:0-1314 GCF_030028575.1 Malurus melanocephalus
TTTTTTTTTAATTTCCATCAAATTTCTTGTCAGCCAAGGCACGTTGCTGACTAAGACCTTAGCTGCACAAACTGAGCTGCTGCAACAACTCACTGCTGCTCTTGAAATCCTGTTGCTCCTTCAGTCTTCACTGGTATCAGCCCCCAAGTCCTGCTTCATTTCYACCAGTTTGACACTACTGTTAAAATAAATCCCAACTCAGAAAGACAGAAGGTAAAAATAGCTTGAAATTTCAACAAAGAGCCAGGCAAAGAGCAGAAAGCTGTTCTGCATTCACTTCTGTCATAGCCCTATGAAACTGAAGGGAGAGGGCAGAAGTCTGACAATATTCCTGTGACAAAGCTGCTCTTCTCTTAAGAAAATAAAAATATATATATATTCTTTTTGACTATGAGCACAGCAAAATATTACAAGCATAATGTTTATTACACAGGGGAAGGATAAGGACAACGGGCTTAACTGAACCTCACTCTCCACCTTTCCACATTTGCCCTCTCAGTCTCTTTGAAATATTTACAGTAAATTTAGGTGCCCATGCTTCTAAAAGTACATGTAAAAGAAGAATAGATATATTTTAGAAAGGTAACAAAGCACAAATTTTACTTGATAAACTTTTAATTATATGGTACATCTGTGGGTAACTTCCTACTCTCTGGCTGAAATAAGTTATTTTTTTGCCCAAAGCTTGTAGAATCAGCAAAACAGTGATGGTATTTTCTAATATTATTAGATTCAAAATGTTTTAGGTGTTGATCCATGAAGTGTTAAATATTTTCTGTGTTTGAAAATTGTGCATTTGATTGGTTCTTATTAAACTGCTTTTACTACAATGCATTGCAAATAGTATTCTTGTACTGATGACATTGTGGTTTGACTTATGAGAAAATAGAGATAGAGGCTTCACATTAGACTGTCTATTTCCATCAGATTGCATGAATGGATGAACTTTCCAGGTGAAATTTGAAAAGTTCAGAGTTTTGGAAAATGTTGAGTAGAAAGAAAGCAGATTTTAAAAGAAAGGAACATATATATGACATTCTTTAGACTCCAGAAATGCAAGTCACAGCAAGTTCCTGTGGACTTAATTGAAAGATCTTTTGAGTTATTTGTGCTATTGTCTTTGCTATTGTCATCTGAGTTTCTGATGAGTATTTTTTCAAAATAAATCTCACATATGTGCTGGCAATTTTACATAATGACCATGGCAAAGTGATTTTGTTTCAAGTTTGAAATGCTTTAAATTGATGGGAGAGCTACCTGAATCTAAAATAATGGAACCCATATTTATGAAAAGAATGTCATTCATAAAAAGGG
>NW_026630546.1:0-1308 GCF_030028575.1 Malurus melanocephalus
CCCCATAACCCTATATCTGACCCCATACCTTACACCCCTGTGCGTTCATGGCCGCCAGGGTCCGTCGGAGCGCGGGCTGGGGCGGCTCCAGCAGCTCCACCTGGGTCCTGACCCCATAGATGGATCCCTGACCCCACAGATGGATCCCAGACCCCATAGATGGATCCCTGACCCCATAGATGGATCCCTGACCCCATAGATGGATCCCTGACCCCATAGATGTTCCTGTGACCCCATAACCCATTTCCTGACCCCATAACCCCATTCCTGACCCCACAGATGGACCCCTGACCCCATAACTCCATTCCTGACCCCATAGATGTTCCTGTGACCCCATAGATGGATCCCTGACCCCACAGATGTTCCTGTGACCCCATAGATGGACCCCTGACCTCATAGATGGATCCCTGACCCCATAACCCCATTCCTGACCCCATAATCCTATATCTGACCCCACACCTTGCAGCCCTGTGCGTTCATGGCCGCCAGGGTCCGGTCACACCCCTGACCCCATAGATGGATCCCTGACCCCATAGATGGATCCCTGACCCCACAGATGGATCCCTGACCCCATAGATGGACCCCTGACCCCATAGATGGATCCCTGACCCCATACCTGTCTCTATGACCCTATAACTCTCTCTGTGACCCCATAACCCTATATCTGACCCCACAAATCCCCCGTACCTTACACCCCTGTGCGTTCATGGCCGCCAGGGTCTGATCAGACCCCTGACCCCATAGATGGATCCCTGACCCCATAACCCCATTCCTGACCCCATAACCCCATTCCTGACCCCATAAACCCCATAACCCTATATCTGACCCCGTACCTTACACCCCTGTGCGTTCATGGCCGCCAGGGTCCGTCGGAGCGCGGGCTGGGGCGGTTCCAGCAGCTCCACCTGGGTCCTGACCCCATAGCTGGATCTGTGACCCTATAAACCCCATAACCCCATTCCTGACCCCATAACCCTATATCTGACCCCACAAATCCCCCATACCTTGCAGCCCTGTGCGTTCATGGCCGCCAGGGTCCGTCTGAGCGCGGGCTGGGGCGGCTCCAGCAGCTCCACCTGGGTCCGGACCCCACAGATGGATCCCTGACCCCATAGATGGATCCCTGACCCCATAACTCACTCTGTGACCCCATAACCCTATATCTGACCCCATAAATCCCCCATACCTTGCATCCCTGTGCGTTCATGGCCGCCAGGGTCCAGTCAGACCCCTGACCCCATAGATGGACCCCTGACCCCATAACCCCATTCCTGACCCCATAGATGGACCCCTGACCCCATAGATGGA
>NW_026630547.1:0-1304 GCF_030028575.1 Malurus melanocephalus
CAAGGGAGGGGAAGCTGCGGCAGTGCTGGCTTGATGGTCTCCACTGATGGCCTTTCTCTGTCTTCTCCTCTACAGAAGCAGTGACCGACAACAGCAGAGTCAGGAGCAGGAGGAGGTGGCTGCCCTGGCCCTTTGCTCCGCGGCGGGGCCCAGCAGGGGCTGCCCGGGCGCCAGGACAGGAGGGCGCCGGCTGCAGCAGGGCGCTCTTCGGGCAGCCCCTTGCAGCCGTCTGCGGCCAGGACGGCGCGCTGCCCCAGCCCATCCAGGTAAGGCAGCCTGCACGGGGGCTTCCTGTCCCTCCCTCTGGCTGCTGTGCACACAGTGTCCCCATGTGTGTCCCCTGGCCAGGGGCCATTGGGCTCTTCAGCCATGCCTCGGGCTCCTGCTCTCGGCCTCTTGACAGCAGGAGGCAGGGAGCCCGGGCTGGGCCAGAGCTCTGGCCCCGGTTGCTGCTCTGGGAAMAGGGCAGCCCCTCACACAAGTCCCTGCCCTCTCACCCCTCCTGCAGGACCTGCTGGCTGTGCTGAAGCAGGAAGGGCCCAGCACCGAGGGCGTCTTCAGAAGGGCAGGAAGCACAAAAGCCCTTCAGGAGCTGCGGCAGGCCCTGGAYGAYGGCCGTCCTATTGACATGGCCGGCCAGCCCGTGCTGCTGCTGGCTGTCGTCCTCAAGGTCAGTCCTTCTGCCCTGAAGCTGCAAAGGCTCCTGCCGGGGCCACCGTGCTCCAAAGCTCACCATCAACCCTTGGCATTGCAGGACTTCCTGAGAAGCATCCCCTCCAAGCTCCTCGTCTGCGACCTCTATGAGGACTGGATGGCTGCAATGCAGACAGCCAGCACGGAGATCAAGATCCGTCAGCTGCGAGGGTAAGCGTGGGCAGCAGCTTCCAGCTCTGCAGCGGGCACAGCTGGGAGCCTGGCACTCACCTGCAAGGGGACGCGCATCCAAAAATGCTGTGAATTCAGACAGCTCGCTCTTCTGCCTGGCAGCCCGATTTTGGGGCAATGCACAGGCAATGCCTTCCCTTGTGTGACCCTGGGGGCAATCAGGAGCTGCCCAGCAATGCCCCGCATCCTTCCTGCGAGAGCCCCGACCTTGGCCAGCTGAGAGCGCCCGCAAAGCTGCGCAGCTGCGGCGCCGGCTGCCCCTGCCTGGGGCCAGCTCTGGGGGCGGCCRTGGGCAACACGGGCCTGCTGATGGACRCTGCCTTTCTGTTCCCTCAGGGTGGCCAAGAAGTTGCCTGCGGCACACCTGCTGCTCCTCAGGCAGCTGCTCTCAGTGCTGAGCGACATCAGCAAGAATGTGT
>NW_026630548.1:0-1282 GCF_030028575.1 Malurus melanocephalus
AATGCCGCGGTTCAAAGGGTCGGAAAGGCGGCCATAAAGAGCGGCTCGGCGATCAAAAGGCGCTCTCTTTGTGAAGATAAAATGAAGGTTTATAGAGTGAAAAAAGGCGGATTGATTTACAGATTTAAACACTCCGTCCTTATTGCGGATCATAAATCTGTCAGCGGCGCTGAGAAAATCCCAAAGGCGCTGCCGGAGGGGATTTTAAAGGGACCCGGAGCCGCTCCCGGCACCGCCACCCCCGGCCCGGCTGTCACCGGGTCCCCTGAGCGGGGCACAGCACGCCCGTCACATCCATAGATCCATAGATCCATAGATCCCTGTATTCCTGTGTCCATTTATCCCTATTTTCCAATATCCTTGTATCCCTATATCCAAATATCCATAGATCCATAGATCCATAGATCCATAGATCCATATATTCCTGTGTCCATTTATCCCTATGTCCCAATATTCCTGTATCCATTTATCCATATATCCCAATGTCCCTGTATCCATATATCCCGATATCCATATATCCATATATCCCTATATCCATATATCTCTATATCCCTATATCCCTATGTCCTTATTTCCCAATATCCTTGTATCCCTATATCCAAATATCCATATATCTATATATTCCTGTGTCCATTTATCCCTATGTCCCAATATTCCTGTATCCGTGTATCCATATATCCATATATCCACAGATCCATATATCCCTATATCCATTTATCCCTATTTCCCAATATCCCTGTATCCATATATCCATATATTCCTATATCCATACATCCCCCATATATCTCTATATCCATATATCCCTATGTCCATATATCCCTATATCCATATAGCCCTATATCCCTGTATCCATATATACCCCTTACAACCCTATATCCCTATATCTCTATATCCTCCATTTATCCCTATATCCCCATATCCATATATCCCTCATATCTCCCTATATCCCCCATATATCCCTATATCCATATATCCCTATATTCCCATATCCCTATATCCCTATATACCCCATATAGCCCTATATCCCTATATCACTATATCCCTATATCCCTATATCCATATATCACTCATATCTCCATATATCCCTGTATCCATATGTCCACATGTCCCTATATCCATGTATCCCTATATCCATATATCCATATCTCCCCCATATCCCCCATATATCTCCATATCCCTACATCCCTATATCCCTTTATCCCTATGTCCATAGATCCCCCATATATCCCTATATCCATATATCCCATGTCCCCCATATATCCCTATATCCCCCATATATCCC
>NW_026630549.1:0-1369 GCF_030028575.1 Malurus melanocephalus
GGAAAATCCCAAATTCTGGTGCATTTTTCCTGTGATAACCTCCCTTTTACCTGTTTTCCCCCGTGTTCAGCTCTCAGAAGAGTTTATTGCTGTTTGTATTGGGTTTTGTTTTGTTTGCTTCTTGCAGCACAAACAAGGAAAGCTGCAGGAAGGAGAGGGGGCAGTGCCAGAACAACCTTCACACACTCTGTAGACATCACCTAATCCATGTTTCCACTTCATTTTTACGGAATATTACCTTCCATTACCAGGCAGTAAAAGCATTAAAGCATTTTGTAGGGGAGGGAGAAGATTTCAGTTCTTTATTAGGCTGAGAGGCACGGAACAGATCACTACAGCTTTACTGTCCATCTTAAACAGATGGGAAGGGAATTTTGGAAGATCCAGACTGGTCCTGCACGGAACAAATGGGATGGGGGATGAGCCCCTCTCAGCCCATGCACTTGGATCATTGGGAATGGGATCACTTCCTTGTCAGATGTGGATTTTCTTTCACATGTTGGGTATAAAATGTGCTGCCACACATTTTCCCACTCTAAAATGTGCTGCTATGATGGAATAAAGTCTAAACTCTCCCTAGTGCTGCCCTAAAAGTGAGGTGAGGACTCTGGTTGTGTGCAGGGTTTGGGCAGATGAGGGGGACAGGGTCCCAGTGGAGCAGACAGCAAGATGCTCTTCATTACTACCTTTTATTCATCTTATATTCATTCATTTTTTATTAGTTTTATCCTCTTTGAGGAAGCCAAATCTTTGGCTTCCCTTGGATTTTGTTTTTTTCCCTGCCTGTGTGGGTCTGGTTCCTCCAGCCTGAGGTTGAGTCCCATGCCGCTCCACATTTCCCTACATGGGAGATAAACATTTATTCACGTTCATGTTTGTGTGGAGTGGTAAAATATTAGAGTTAAATTTTTTATGACATTCCTAGGAGTGGTTATGGAGCAAACAAGATTACAGCAAGTACTACAGAAAAGCTTGTTTATGCAGGGAGGGAGAAAAAATCAAACTCAGAGATGTGTTTGCAAAACTGCTGGAGAGCCCAGGGGATGGGTTTAGTTTTCCTTCTCCTTTTCTTTCCCTGTCTCACTGGTTTTATTGCGCTCACAGTAACAACTCCCAGCAATTAGGGATTTTGAGTGAAATTCCAGTTGCAGCAGTGGGATATGTTTGTTTTCCAGGTGAGGGGACACAGGCGGTGCTTGGCTCTGCTGGGAAAGTGTCACCGCTGGGATTGGGGGTGTGGGGCTGCCCTGGGCACGCTGTTGGTGTGGCTGGCACTGCCCTGGGTGTGCTCCTCAGTCCCTCTGGGCAGCCCTTGGGACACCCTTTAGACCCTGGGAACCCTCACACCCCTCGGGATGCCCTTTGCACA
>NW_026630550.1:0-1309 GCF_030028575.1 Malurus melanocephalus
CCCAGATGTCCCCAGGTGTGTCCAGGTGAGCTCAGGTGTCCCCAGGTGTGTTTTCAGTGTCCCCAGGTGAGTTCAGGATGTCCCCAGGAGGGTTTCGGGTGTGTCCAGGTCAGTTTTTGGTGTCCCCAGATGTCCCCAGGTGAGTTTTGGGCGTGTCCAGGTGAGTTTTGAGTGTCCCCAGGAGGGTTTTTGGTGTCCCCAGGTGTGGTTTGGGTGTGTCCCAGATGTCCCCAGGTGCGTCCAGGTGTCCCAAGGTGTCCCCACATGAGGTTTTGGTGTCCCCAGGTGAGTTCAGGATGTCCCCAGGTGTGTCCAGGTGACCCACGGTGTCCCCAGGTGCGTTTTCAGTGTCCCCAGGTGAGCTCAGGATGTCCCCAGGTGTGTTTTTGGTGTCCCCAGGAGGGTTTTGGGTGTGTCCAGGTCAGTTCCGGGTGTCCCCAGGTGAGTTTTGGGTGTCCCCAGGTGTGCCCTGGCCACCCCAGGATGTCCCCAGCTCTGTTTTCGGTGTCCCCAGGTGTGTCCAGGTGTCCCCAGGTGAATTCACGATGTCCCCAGGTGAGTTCAGGATGTCCCCAGGTGTGTCCAGGTGAGCTCAGGTGTCCCCAGCTCTGTTTTCAGTGTCCCCAAGGTGTCCCCACATGAGGTTTTGGTGTCCCCAGGCCATGTCCGGATGTCCCCAGGTGAGTTTTGGGTGTGTCCGGCTGTGTTTTCAGTGTCCCCAGGTGAGTTTTTGGCATCCCAGGTGTGTCCCAGGATGTCCCCAGGCCATGTCCAGGTGTCCTCAGCCGAGTTTTTGGTGCCCCCAGGTGAGTTTTTCGTGTCCCAGGTGACCCCCAATGTCCCCAGGTGTGCCCTGGCCACCCCCAGGTCAGATTTGAGTGTCCCCAGGATGTCCCCAGGTGTGTTTTCAGTGTCCCCAGGTGAGTTTTGGGTGCGTCCCAGGTGTTTTGGGTATCCCCAGATGAGTTCAGGATGTCCCCAGGTGAGTTTTTCGTGTCCCCAAATGTGTCCCAGGTACTCCCAAATGTGTCCGGGTGAGTTTTCAGTGTCCCCAGGTGAGTTCAGGATGTCCCCAAGTGTCCCCAGGTGTGTTTTTGGTGTCCCCAGGTGAGTTTTTCGTGTCCCAGGTGTTGTTTTGGGTGTCCCCAGGAGCATTTTTGGTGTCCCCAGATGTGTCCCAGGTACCCCCAGGTGAATTTTGGTGTCCCCAGGTGAGTTTTCAGTGTCCCCAGATGTGCTCAGGTGTCCCCAGGCCATGTCCAGATGTCCCCAGGTGAGCTCTGGATGTCCCCAGGTGTGTCCCAGGTAC
>NW_026630551.1:0-1316 GCF_030028575.1 Malurus melanocephalus
ATTGGAAAAATGGGGAAGGAAAAATGGGAAAAGAGCTGGGAAAGGAAATGTGGGGAAGGAAATCGGCTCCGGGAGCGGAGCTGCCGCTGCCAATCCCGATTTTCCCGCTATTTCTCCCCCGTCCCCGTTTCCCGCGGGTTCTCCCGGTTGTTTTTCCCGGTTTTCGGGGGGTCTGGAGCCGTTCCCGGTGATCCCGATCCCTCCCTGCCCATCCCCCCTCGCCCCGGGGCCGATCTGGTTCCCAGATGGAGCCGCATTCCCGAATAATGGGAAGCACTTGGAGCAGGGAATGGGAGCGGGATCAGCGCGGGGGCACCGGGGAGGGGGAACCGCGGGCTCCCGGCTCCATCCCGCCCTTTGCCAGACTTTTCCCACTTTTATCCACCCTTTTCCCGCCCTTTTCCTGCCTTTTCCTGCCCTTTCCCAGCCTTTTCCCGCTTTTTTCCAGCATTTTCCCGCTTTTTTCAGCCTTTTCCCACATTTTTTCAGCCTTTTCCTGCTTTTTTCCATCCTTTTCCTGCCCTTTTAGAGACTTTTCCTGCTTTTTTCCAGCCTTTTCCCACTTTTTTCAGCCTTTTCCTCCTTTTTTTTCAGCCTTTTCCCACCTTTTTTCTATCCTTTTCCCGCTTTTTTTCAGCCTTTTTCCATCTTTTTTCAACCTTTTCCCACTTTTTCCCACCCTTTTCCTGCTTTTTTCAGCCCTTTCCGCCCTTTTCCTGCCTTTCCCCACCCTTTTCCAGCCTTTTCCTTCTTTTTTCAGCCTTTTCCCACTTTTTTCAGCATTTTCCCGCCATTTTTCATTCTTTTCCCACCCATTTTCAGCTTTTTCCTGCCCTTTCCTACCCTTTTCCCACTCTTTTCCACCCTTTCCCTGCCCTTTTCCACCCTTTTCCCATATTTCCTGCCCTTTTCCAGGTTTCCTGCCTGGTTCCAGCCCCTTTCCCAAGGGAGGACGGGGATTTAGGGGAAGCGGATAAAATCCTAAAAAGGATCGATGGGAATTATGGCCCCAGTTGGGAGAGAGGGAATGGGATTGGGAATAATGGGATTGGGATGGGAATGGGAATGGGAATGGGAATGATGGGAATGGGAATGGGACTGGGAATAATGGGAATGGGAATGGGAATGGGAATGGGAATGGGAATGGGAATGGGAATGGGAATGGGAATGGGAATGGGATGGGAATGATGGAAATGGGGACCGGAATGGGATTGGGAATAATGTGATGGGAATGGGAACGGGAATAGGAACGGGAATAGGAACGGGAATAGGAACGGGAATAGGAACGGGAATGGGAATAGAAATGGGAATAATGG
>NW_026630552.1:0-1270 GCF_030028575.1 Malurus melanocephalus
TCTTCTTCCCTGCACCCAAACAGCCCTTGGCAGGGACAGTCAGAGCTCTGGGAGTGCTCACAGCTCTCTCAGAGCACAATTCAGAGGCCAAACAAAGCTGTGTGCTTGGTGTTCCTCGCTGAGGTGCACTCACATGGAGACACTCCTCCATTAAAGTCTCTCCTCAGCCACCCAGCCCTCAGGAACTTGGAAGGATGCTTTTCCATCGCAGGAAAACGAGAAAAAATATTTAAGAGTGAAGAAGTATTTTTATTTTTTTCCACAAGATAAAAAAACGCAGCACAAAGGTTAAAGCCATGATCTGGAAAGGTAAAAGAGCACTAAAAGAGGTGCAAAGATGCTCTGCTGCTGCTTCAGGGCCCAAAACAGCCTCATGGAGGGAGTGGAGCCCAAAATCGGCCAAAATGTGCCACTTCCTCVGAACGAGCAGCACAAGAAAGGTAAGAGAAGTGGAAACCTGGAACGATGTGGCACAGGTGCAAGGAAGAAATGGCAAATGGATAAACAAAGCATGCGATGGGAAGCAATAAAGCTGTGTCAAATCTTGAGGGAATTGGAGAAAGCAAACAGACACATCTTGGATATGACAGCAAAGAACAGCCAGGAGTGAGGGCTGAAGATGTGAGAGCTGCTGGGGTTTATGATCTCAGTGCAATCCCTCCCATCTCTGCCCCTGAGCCCCCCAGTGCAAAGGGGACATTTCCTCTGTCCCTTGTGGGAGCTGCCTGGCCAATKTCCTGGCACTGGGAGAAATCAGTGGGTCTCAGCCACTCAGGTGACAACTCTGCTCCTGAAATCTCTTTTTCACTGGGAGACAGCAGCAAGGAGGCAAGAGACATAGAAGTTCATAGCAGAGACATAGAGAGGATGAAGGAGTCAGTCAGAGCTCTCCAGCTGAATTCAAAAGCCAAAGTTCAGTCAGAATGAAGGCAAAGACACTGACTATTTAATTTTCTTACCAGTTCCCTGTGTCTCATGCACTCCCTGGCACAAAGGACAACTGTTCCCCTTGCAGTCTGTCACAAAGCTCAATTCCACCTGGTTTTTCTCCGGTTTATGCAGCAAATGTCCGCTTGCTCAGCAGTCTGCATGCAGGAAAACAAAACACAGGACATGAAAAGAATCCCAGCCAACAGCAGATCCAGCTCAGAGGGACTTGTCCAGGCCAAAGCACTTGTGTGTGATCCACCTCTGCCCACCAAGTGTGAATATGCCTAAYTGGAAAATTAGCAGCACATTAACACCCAGGCACCATTTACTCTTACATTTT
>NW_026630553.1:0-1257 GCF_030028575.1 Malurus melanocephalus
GAGGAGGAGGAGGAGGAAGAGAAGAAGAGAAAGAAGAGAAAGAGAAAGAAGGAGAAGGAGAAAGAAGGATAAGGATGAGAAGAAGAAGAAGAAGAAGAAGAAGAAGAAGAAGAAGAAGAAGAAGAAGAAGAAGAAGAAGAAGAAGAAGAAGAAAGAGGAGGAGGAGGAGGAGGAGGAGGAGGAGGAGGAGGAGGAGAAAGAGAAGGAGAAGAAGGAGAAGAAGAAGAAGGAGAAGAAGGAAAAAGAGAAGGAGGAGAAGAAGAAGAAGAAGGAAAAAGAGAAGGAGGAGAAGAAGAAGAAGAAGGAGAAAGAGAAGGAGAAGAAGAAGGAGAAAGAGAAGAAGGAGAAGAAGGAGAAGAAGAAGAAGAAGAAGAAGAAGAAGAAGGAGAATAGCATAAGTTTCTAGGTCCAATATTTCAAATCCAGACAAGAAATAAGTTGACCCAAGCAGCTGCCCTGGCTTTGCAGGTGCCCAGATGCTGCTGACAATGGGTGGCTCAGTGCCATCAGTGAGGACAGGTACCAGGACAGGTTGTGCTGTTCCTTGGGCAGAACAGACAGTAACAGAAAAAAAAAAACCCCAAAAAAACCACTTTAGAGAGCTGTAATTGCAATGGCGCTGGAAGTTTTGTGTACACAGACCTACTGGCAGAGGGGAAAATCAGACTTGCAGCCAGCAATATCAGAGCAGCAAACACTCCCAGTGCCAAGGGCTGCCGTGGCTCCTTCCCCTGCCTTTTCTTTCCAGGATGATGCCCTTCATTTGCTCTTGCCCCGAGCTCTGTGATTCCCCAGAGTCATTGGAGCTTTCTGGAGCTGTGCACCATCCCAAAAACCCCCGGGGCTCTTGCACAGCCTAAAGGCAGGGCTGGAGGGGGAGGGTGGTGGCCAAGACACTGCCATGGTCACAGCCTTGGGTCAGGCAAACTCCAAACCCCCAAATTCGGCACAAACACGGCACACGGGGCTCACCTGAGGGTTAAACCACCACACACGGAGCAGCTGGACACAGAACCCTCTGCCAGGGCCTCCCCACGCTCACAGGGAAGAATTTCTGCCCAATATCCCATCTAACCCTGCCCTCTGGCAGGGGGAAGACATTCCCTTCATCCCAGTACTACATGCTCCTGTGAAAAGTCACCCTGTATTTGTTCTGGGATCACTTGCTTTTCCAGCAAAGATTTCCTCTCAACACCAGCATTCCTGTCTTCTCCTGCGCTGGACTCTCTTGGGGAATTTCTCCTCTCTGAGCCCCCA
>NW_026630554.1:0-1367 GCF_030028575.1 Malurus melanocephalus
AAAGGAAAGGAAAGGAAAGGAAAGGAAAGGAAAGGAAAGGAAAGGAAAGGAAAGGAAAGGAAAGGAAAGGAAAGGAAAGGAAAGGAAAGGAAAGGGAAAAGGATTAAACTTTCTGCCTCTGCACCATTCCTGGAGTGATTTTGAGCCTCCCAAAATTCCTGTGGAAAATCTCAAAGGGAGCATCTCCCTCCGCTCTGCTGAGTTCAATAAATCCGAGCAAAATYAAAATTTCAAAACCCCCAAAATAGCAGGGCCTGGTGCTTGCTGAGTGCAGGGAGTGGCTTTTCTCACTGTCAGGACCTTTCTCAATGCTTCAGCTCCATTTTGGACATCCAGGACCTGTCGAGCATCCCCTGTGAGCAGAATTTGCCCGGCTGGAAAACTCCTGGATTGAGCCACGCTCCCACCAGTGTCAGCACCCCYCTGGGCTCAGGTGAGATGGGAAAAGAGGAATTTCAGGGAATTTCTGCAGATTTCCTGATCTTTCTGAAGGGATTTTTTAATGGAAAAACCGCCCAGGTGAAGGGTGGGAGCTGCAGGTGGAAATGGCAGATTGGGATGGGTGATCACAAAAAAACGTGGCTGGAGTTTGAAATCTCACTGTTAAAAGGTGGGGAATTAAAGGGGAATTTGTAGGGATAAAGGTGAAAAAATCCCTGCCTGAAAGGTCTCTGGAAAACATTTAAAACTTTCATAAAACAGAAATGGAGAAATATGTTTTTTTTTATTTTCATTTTATTTTTAAATATTCTAAATTTAAATTTAATTATATTATATTAATTAATATAAATCAATATTTTTATTAAAGGAGACATTTGGTTTCTGATTTTTTTAATTTTTAAAATATTTTAGATTTAAATTTAGTTAATTTTATTAATTAATATGAATCAATATTTTTATTAATGGAGACATTTGGTTTCTGATTTTTTTAATTTTTAAAATTAAAAATTTTTAAATTTAATTTTTAAAATATTTTAGATTTAAATTTAGTTAATTTTATTAATATAATTAATATGAATCAATATTTTTATTAAAATAATTTTAAAATTAAAATATTTTTAATTAAAAAATTTAAAATTTTAGTTTTAATTAATATTGAATAAATGCTTTACAAATCAATTATTTCTAAAGATAAAAATTTTAAGTTTTAATTTTATTAATTATGTTAATTAAAATGAATTAATTAATATTAATTATTAAAATTTTAAAATTAATATTTAAAACCGGTGGATTTGGGCATTTTGAAGGCTCTGGAATTAGCTCTCACCGTGCTTTGAGTGTCACTAATAATTTCAATAATATGAGAAATGTTTGTTGAGCTGAAATGGTTGGAGGAACAAATTCACATTGACTTTGTGCTTTGTTAA
>NW_026630555.1:0-1254 GCF_030028575.1 Malurus melanocephalus
GTGCTGTCCCTGT
Organism: Malurus melanocephalus; assembly: GCF_030028575.1. NCBI lineage: Eukaryota > Metazoa > Chordata > Aves > Passeriformes > Maluridae > Malurus > Malurus melanocephalus. Next base: position 14 of record NW_026630555.1, read on the forward strand.
GTCCCTGACCCATTTTGGGCTGTTTTTTGGGGTTTTTTTTGGGTTTTTTGGGGTGGTTTTGGACTCAAACTGACCCCCTGACCCATTTTTGGGTTTTTTGGGGGTTTTTTGGGGGTTTTTTTGGTTTTTTTTCAGAGGAACTGACCCCAAAACCCCATTTTGTTTTTTTTTCAATTTTTTAAAATTTTTTTTGACAGGAATGGCCCCAAGTGGCACTGACCGGCTGGCCCTGAACCGGGCCATGCTGTCCCTGTGTCCCTGACCCATTTTTTAGTTTTTTTGGTGGTTTTTTTTGGGTTTTTTTGTGGGTTTTGCCCTGTAACTGACCCCCTGACCCATTTTTGGGGGGTTTTTTGTTTTTTTTTTCCCAGGAACGGCCCCGAGTGGCGCTGACCGGCTGGCCCTGAACCGGGCTGTGCTGTCCCTGTGTCCCTGACCCATTTTTGGGCTGTTTTTCGGGTGTTTTTGGACACAAGCTGATCCCCTGACCCATTTTTGGGGATTTTTTTCGGGGTTTTTTCCCAGGAACGGCCCCGAGTGGCGCGCTGACCGGCTGGCCCTGAACCAGGCCGTGGTGTCCCTGTGTCACTGACCCATTTTGGGTGGTTTTTGGGGTTTTTTTAATTTTTTTTATTTTTTTTCCCAGGAACGGCCCCGAGTGGCGCGCTGACCGGCTGGCCCTGAACCGGGCTGTGCTGTCCCTGTGTCCCTGACCCGTTTTGGGCTGTTTTTTCAAGGTTTTTGGGCTGTTTTTGGGGTGTTTTTGGACACAAAGTGACCCCATAACCCATTTTTTGGGTTTTTTTTCTGGTTTTTTGGGTTTTTTGACAGGAACGGCCCCGAGTGGCGCGCTGACCGGCTGGCCCTGAACCGGGCCGTGCTGTCCCTGTGTCCCTGACCCATTTTTGGGGTGTTTTTTTTGGTTTTTTCTGACAGGAACGGCTCTGGCTGACCCCATAACTCTATTTTTTGGGTTTTTTTATGGGTTTTTTCCCAGGAACGGCCCCGAGTGGCGCGCTGACCGGCTGGCCCTGAACCGGGCCGTGCTGTCTCCGGCCGGTGTCCGGCGGTTCCTGCCCCTGCTGGACGCGGTGGCGCGGGATTTCGCGGGGTCACTGCGGGGTCGCGTCCGCGCYGCCCCCGGGGGGGCTCTGACCATCGACCCCCACCCGCTGCTCTTCCGCTTCACCCTCGAGGGTGGGTGCGACCCCCGCGACCCCCGAATTGGGGAGGGTGGGACC
>NW_026630556.1:0-1262 GCF_030028575.1 Malurus melanocephalus
GACAGTGTCACCGGACACACAGTGACAGTGTCACCGGGCACACAGTGACAGTGTCACCGGACAGGGCTGGGCAGGGTCCAGTTCAGTGTCCAGCTGCAGCCGCTCCAGACTGACCCTTGGGGGGCAGGGGGGGCTGGGGACGCACGGGACAGCGCCTGGGGACAGTGACAGTGACAGTGTCACCAACATGGCATAGACACAGTGACAGTGTCACCGGACACACAGTGACAGTGTCACCGGACACACAGGGACAGTGTCACTGACATGGCAGGGACATGGGGACAGCGCCTGGGGACAGTGACAGTGTCACCAACATGGCATGGACAGTGTTACCGACATGGCAGGGACATGGGGACAGTGTCACCGAACTGACAGGGGGCAGGGGGACCGCGCCTGGGGACAGGGGACAGTGTCACCAGCATGGCAGGGACAGTGTCACCAAACTGACAGGGACAGTGTCACCAACATGGCAGGGACAGTGTCACCGAACGGACAGAGACAAGGGACAGCGACAATGTCACCAACATGGCAGGGACGTGGGGACAATGTCACCAGCATGGCAGGGACAGTGTCACCAACATGACAGGGACAGTGTCACCAAACTGACTGCGACACTGTCACCAACATGGCAGGGACATAGGGACAGTGTCACCCACATGAGAGGAACAGCGTCACTGAACTGACGAGAGACAGGGTGACAGTGTCAGCAAACTGCCCTGGAGGTCTTGGGGACATTGGGGACACAGGGACCCCAGGGACAGGGGACAAGGCTTGGGGACATTGGGGACACTGGGGACACTGGGGACACTGGGGACAAGAGACACGGAGGCTCTGGCCACCCCGTGGAACAGGGACAGGGGACAGGGGACAGGAGCGGCTGTGGGTGGCCCTGGACACAGGTGACACAGGTGACAGAGGTGACACAGGTGACAGAGATGACACAGATGACACAGGTGACACAGGTGACAGAGATGACACAGGTGACACAAGTGACAGAGGTGACACAGATGACAGAGGTGACATAGGTGACAGAGGTGACACAGGTGACACAGGTGACACAGGTGACAGAGATGACACAGGTGACAGAGGTGACACAAGTGACAGAGGTGACAGAGGGGTCGTTCCCCCCCCCCCCAATTACCGTTTAATGAGCAGCTTCTTAATGAACTTCTCCTCACGGGGGGAGCCCTCGGTGCTGCTGCCGGACAGGGGAGGGGTCAGCGGGGACAAGGGACAGTGGGGACAATGGAAGGGACAGTGGG
>NW_026630557.1:0-1258 GCF_030028575.1 Malurus melanocephalus
TCGAGGTTTGGGAAATTTGGGGAAAAATTTGGGAATTTTGGGAAAATTTTGGGAATTTTGGGAAATTTTGGGAATTTTTGGGGATTTTGGAATTATTTCGGGGCTTTTTTGGGATGATTCTGGGTTATTTTTGGGGGTTTTTTTCCATTTTTTTTTGAATTTTGGGAAAAATTTGGGAATTTGGGGAATTTTTAGGAAATTTTTATTTTTTTGGGATTTTGGATTTCTTTTGGGGGTTTTTTTGGGATCAATTTAGGGTTATTTTGGGGGTTTTTTTTGTTTTTTTTTCATTTTTGGGTTTTTACACCCCAGGAATTCACCAAAGAGGAGCCAAAATCGGACTCGGACGTTTCCATCCTTCCCCAACTCGAACATTGCAGCTCGGCCAAGATGAACACCTGGCTCGGTCAGAGACAAAATTTGGGCTGAAAAAATGGGATTTTGGGAAAATTTGGGAAAAAATTGGGCGAAAAAAGGTGAAAATTTGGTGAAAAAAGGTGAAAATTTGGGAAAAATTGGGGGAAAAATAGGAAAAAATGGGCAAAAAAATGGGAATTTTGGGGGAAAATGGGGAAAAAATGGGGAGAAAAAGGAATTTTGGGGGAAAAAATTGGGAATTTTGGGGGCAAAATGGGAATTTTAGGTGGAAAATTGGGAAAAAATGGGGCGAAAAAGGAATTTTGGGGGACAAAATTGGGAATTTTGGGGGGAAAATGGGGAAAAAATGGGAATTTTAGGGGGAAAAATTGAGAACAAAATGGGAATTTTGGGGGAAAAATGGGATAAAAAATGGGATTTTTTTTCAGAAAAAAAAGGGAATTTGGGGGGAAAAATGGGGAAAAAAATGGGGAAAAAATGGGAGTTTTGGGGGAAAAATGGGGGGAAAAAAGGGAATTTTGGGGGATAAATGAGGAATTTTGGGGTGATCTTTGGGTGTTTTTGGTGTTTTTTCAGGAATTTTTTACGGATTCAAGGGGCTGCTGCTGCTGTTGGGGATTTTCTTGGCGTACGAAACCAAAAGCGTCTCCACGGAAAAAATCAACGATCACCGAGCTGTGGGGATGGCCATCTATAACGTGGCGGTAAAAAAATATGGGAAAAATGGGAAAAATTGGGAAAAATGAAAAAAAAAAAATGGGGGAAAATTGGGGAAAAAATGGGGAGAAAATGAGGGAAAATTTGGGAAAAATTAAAAAAAAATTGGGGTTAAATCGGGGAAAAAATGGGGAAAAAATCAGGAAAAATGGGGGAAAAATAT
>NW_026630558.1:0-1262 GCF_030028575.1 Malurus melanocephalus
TTTATCCCTTTTTTCCAAATTTTCCCCGATTTTTCCCAATCCCTCCACTGTCCCCTCTGTCCCCAATGTCCCCAATTCTGTCCCTCACCCGTGTCCGTTGTCCCCAATGTCCCTGATGTCCCCTGATGATGTCACTGTCCCCATTGTCCCCTCACCTGTCCCCAATGTCCCCTCACCTGTCGTGGTTGTCGCCGTTGTCCCCTCACTCCAGGGGCTCCAGAACCCCCACTGTCCCCACTGTCCCCATTGTCCCCAATGTCCCCAATGTCCCCATTGTCCCCAATGTCCCCTCACCTGTCGCGGTTATCGCCGTTGATGTCCCCAATGTCCCCATTGTCCCCAGTGTCCCCTGATGATGTCACTGTCCCCAATTCTGTCCCTCACCTGTCGCGGTTGTCCCTGTTGTCCCCAATGTCCCCAATGTCCCCTGATGATGTCACTGTCCCCTCTGTCCCCAGTTCTGTCCCCTCACCTGTCCCGGTTGTCCTCAATGTCCCCAATGTCCCCAATGTCCCCAATTCTGTCCCTCACCCGTGTCCGTTGTCCCCAATGTCCCCAATGTCCCCTGATGATGTCACTGTCCCCAATGTCCCCATTGTCCCCTCACCTGTCGCGGTTGTCGCCGTTGATGTCCCCAATGTCCCCGATGTCCCCAATGTCCCCACTGTCCCCTGATGATGTCACTGTCCCCATTGTCCCCAATGTCCACTCTGTCCCCACTGTCCCCAATGTCCCCAATGTCCCCTGACGATGTCACTGTCCCCAATGTCTCTCACCTGTCCCCGTTGTCCCCAATGTCCCCAATGTCCCCTCACCTGTGGCGGTTGTCCCCGTTGATGTCCCCACTGTCCCCAATGTCCCCACTGTCCCCTGATGATGTCACTGTCCCCACTGTCCCCAAAGTCCCCAATGTCCCCTGACCTGTCCCCGTTGTCCCCAATGATGTCCCCAATGTCCCCCCACTGTCCCCTCACCCGTGTCCGTTGTCCCCAATGTCCCCAATGTCCCCATTGTCCCCTGATGATGTCACTGTCCCCATTGTCCCCACTGTCCCCAATGTCCCCATTGTCCCCAATGTCCCCTCACCTGTCTCTGTTGTCCCCACTGTCCCCTCACTCCAGGGGCTCCAGAACCCCCCGTAGCTGATCCCATCGGGGCGGGCGCGGAGCCGCGCGGTGTACGGGGTGCGGGCCCGGAGCCCCCCGACCCTCTGCTCGCGGCGCCCGGCCGGGACCCCCACCTGGGGAGAGGAAATGGGGTGA
>NW_026630559.1:0-1316 GCF_030028575.1 Malurus melanocephalus
CCCCCAGCTGTCCCAGCTCCCCTCCCTCTGCCCATCTCAGCTGATCATCACCTGCCTAATGCAAATATCTGCAGTTTAACACAGAATAATGGATTGGTTTAGACAGTAAAATCCCCTCCCCAATGGCTGCAGAACYGAATGTGRCTCKAYAGAAGTTATTTTTCCCAAGAAKAATAAAATACAKMATWTATATTTATAYATATTAAATACARSRGGGTTTACAAACCACTCTAAATATAGTTCAGAATAGGTGAGAATTAAAATGAAGTTCTACAGACTCTGGTATCAAGTGTCATTATTTAAGTTTCCTGTGCTGTTTCAAGGCTTAGATTGAATATTTGGGACCAATCCTTGCCCAGAAGGGCTGTCAGGATCAGGAAAGGCTGCTCAGAGCTGCTGGAGCTGTTGGAACTGTTCCTAAATGGGGATCAGCTCAGGGACACTCTGATGTAGGTCTTTTGTGTGGAATTGGGGTCATTACTGGGATGTAATTCATTATTGGGGTTCAGGAGCGCACAGGAACCAGAGAAAAGAACATTTCCAGGGGTTGTTCAGCAGTGGGCACAGAATACAGATATTGGGTATTCTATATCTGCATTACATTGGATTTAATTTGGGTAAATAAAGGACTTGATCTYCAATTCAGGGCTGGGCTCCTGCTCTGATCTCCATGGCAAATCCACGGGCTCTGTTTCACTTTTTACAACTCATTCAATAAATGTTTTGGCGTCCCTGTCTGCTCYGCTGCCTTCATCTTCCCCTTCTAGAGAGCAGAAATTAGCATTTCTAATTTATTCAGCAGGGGAAACAAAAAAAAGGCTCGGCACAGACTCGGAATTTAATGCCCCAGAGATAACCCAGGTGCTGAGTCAGCACCAAATAAACTCCTCTCCTGAGCAGAATTTAATGGAAGAGATGGCAAAGAGCAGGGGAAGCTTTTATCTGAGGTGCATTGAAGCAGATGGGAGATTTCACCAGACCCTTTTTGGAAGCTGTCCCTAAATTCAGCATTTCCTGCAGGCCAGGCTGGGGCAGCAGCAGGACCAGGGCTGTAAAGTGGAATATTTTGGGTACCTCAGGCTACCTGAGCAATTTTCTGGCTGCTTTTGCCTCCTCTGGGGCAGGGTGGGATTTTTGGGTGCTGGAGTGACATCCAAGGTGGTAAAATGTCCTTTGCCATAATTCCCTCTGCAGGGATCCATTCCCCCTCTCTTCACAGATTTCTCCCTGGTTTTAACCCTGGTTTTAACCCTGAATTTAATCCTGGATTTAACCCAAATTCTCCTGTGGTGGTRCAGACACGCTCCAGGCTGAGC
>NW_026630560.1:0-1250 GCF_030028575.1 Malurus melanocephalus
CCAAAATCTAGAATTTTCCAAAATCCCCAAATCCCAAAACTCCCCCAAAGTCCTGAAATTCCCCAAATCCCCAAAATCATGGAAATCCCAAAATCCCGAAATTTACCCAAATCCTGAAATCCCCAAAAATAAAGAAAAACCAAATCCCATAATTCACCCAAAATCCCCAAATCCCCAAAATCCCAAAATCCCCAAATTCCCAAAATCTCCAAAAGTTCCCAAAATCCCCCAAAATTCCCAAAATTTGGGGCTGTTTCCCATAAATTCCGACTCCGATGCTCAAATTCGACTTTTATTGTCCCCTCCTGGGGCTTAAAATAACGGGAAAATTGGGAAAAATGGGAAAAAGTGGGAAAAATGGGGGAAAATGGGGAAAAATGGGAAAAATGGGGGAAAATTGGGAAAAATGGGAAAAAATGGGAAAAATTGGGGAAAATGGGGAAAAATGGGGGAAAAATGGCAAAAAAATGGGAAAAATGGAAAAATTGGGGAAAATTGGGGAAATGGGAAAAATTTGGGGAAAAAAATGGGAGAAAATTTTGGGAAAATTGGGAGAAATTGGGGAAAATTGAGGATTGGGGACATTATGGACATTGAGGAAAAATGCGAAAATTTTGGGAAAAATTGGGGAAAATTTGGAATAAAAAATGGGGGAATTAGGAAAAAATAGGAAAATTGGGGGAAATTGGGGAAATATTGGGGAAAATTGGGGAAATTGGGGGAAATTTGGGAAAATTTGGAGAAAACTAGAGAAAAAAATGAGGAAAAATTGAGAAAAAATGGGAGAAAATTGGGGAAAAATTGGAAAAATTGGGGAAAACTGGGGAAAATTGGGGAAAATGGGAAAATTAGGGGAAAATTGGGGAAAATGGAGAAAAATTGAGAAAAAATGGAGAAAAAATGGAAAAAAATTGGGGAAAAATGGGAAAATTTGGATAAAATTAGAGAAAAAAAGGAGAAAATGGGAAAATTGGGGGAAAAAATTGGGAAAATTGGGGGAAATTGAGGATTGGGGACATTGGGGACAGTGGGGAAAAATGGGAAAAATTGGGAAAAAATGAAGAAAGTGGGGGAAAATGGAAAAAAATGGGGAAAACTGGGGAAAAATTAGGGAAAATTGGGGAAAAATGGGGGAAATTGGGAAAAATTTGGGGAAAAATTGGGAAAAATGGGGAAAATTGGGAAAAATTGGGGCATTTGGGGACATTCGGTGACATCGTGATGAGATTTGCTGACGTCAGCAATAATCG
>NW_026630561.1:0-1261 GCF_030028575.1 Malurus melanocephalus
CCTTAAAAATCCTAAATCCCAAATCTCAAACGATCACCAGCTTATGGCTCAGCTCCTTCACCCCTGGGGGTCAAAAATTATAAAAAACTTCTTATAAAACCCAAAATCCCAAATGATCACCAGCTGCGGCTCAGCTCCTTCACCCCTGGGGTCAAAAATTAAAAAAATCGATCCTAAAAACCCGAAATCCTAAATCCCAAACCTCAAATCCCAAATCTCAAACCATCGACAATTTACGGCTCAGCTCCTTCACCCCTGGGGGTCAAAAATTATAAAAAACTTCTTAAAAAACCCAAAATCCCAAACAATCACTAGCTTACGGCTCAGTTCTTTCACCCCTGAGGGTCAAATGATAAAAAAAACTTCCTAAAGAATCTCAAAATCCTAAATCACAACCCTCAAATCCATCCCAGCTTCCTGAGCCTTCCTGATGGACCCCAAATCCCAAATGATCACCAGCTTACGGCTCAGCTCTTTCACCCCTGGAGGTGAAAATATAAAAAAATGGATCCTAAAAACCCGAAATCCTAAATACCAAATCCTAAATCCCAAATCTCAAACAATCACCAGCTTATGGCTCAGTTCTTTCACCCCTGGGGGTCAAAAAATAAAAAATCAATCTTAAAAATCCCAAAATCCCAAACAATCACCAGCTTACGGCTCAGCTCTTTCACCCCTGGGGTCAAAAATTATAAAATCAATCGTAAAAATCCCAAAATCCCGAACAATCACCAGCTTACGGCTCAGCTCCTTCACCCCTGGGGGTCAAAAAATAAAAAAATCTTCTTTAAAAACCTCAAATCTTAAATCCCAAATCCTAAATCCCAAATCTCAAACCCAAATCTCAAACAATCACCAGCTTACGGCTCAGCTCCTTCACCCCTGGGGATCAAAAATTAAAATAAACTTCTTAAAAATCCTGAAATCTTAAATCTCAAACCCTAAATCCCAAATCTCAAACAATCACCAGTTTACGGCTCAGTTCCTTCACCCCTGGGGTCAAAAAATAAAAAATCAATCTTAAAAAACCCAAAATCCCAAACAATCACCAGCTTACGGCTCAGTTCTTTCACCCCTGAGGGTGAAAAATTATAAAAAACTTCTTATAAAACCTCAAAATCCTAAACCCCAAACCCATCCCAACTTCCTGAGAGCAACCAGGACCTCTTTGATTTTGGGGTTCAGGGACCAAAATCACCCCAATTTTGGGATTCAGAGACCCAAACCCCCCGATTTTGGGGTTCAGGGACCCAAACCCCCC
>NW_026630562.1:0-1367 GCF_030028575.1 Malurus melanocephalus
CTTTTCCACAGGGATCACCTTCTAGGGAGGTGATCCCAGGAGATTCCAGGCTCCCCGGGCTGCCCTGGTGGCCGGTGCCACCTGCAGGGACACAGCCTGGACCCCGGACAGGGGACAGCACAGGGGGAGCTGCCTCCCTCATCCCTCACTCTCAGGGCTCTTTTCCATGGGCGGGGTGATGCGAATCATCCAGGTCAGAAATGATCGTGACCCGGCAGATTTCCCAAAAGGGACAGGGAATTGGTGACATTGAGTGACATTATTCCTGGGCTTTTTAGGGATCTCCATTTCCCCTGCCTCACCTGCTTCATCCCCTGCTGCACAAACACCCACCAGGCTCTTCCCGAGGCTCTGCAAATTCAGGAATGAGTTTGGGCCATGACAAGGACAGGAGGCTCTCTCAGCTGGGGATTCCCAGCCTGGTTTGGGAATTGGGTGGGATTGCCCCGAGATCCTCCCAAGGAGCAGATCCCGGGCAGGATCGGGTGATCCCTGATCCCCAGTGCCCATTGCCCACTCCCATTGGCACAGAGCCCCTGTGTTTGTGTCCAGGGATGCCCGGAGGTGCCCTCAATGAGGGATGGAGCAGAGGATGTTCCCTTTCCTTCCCTCCCATCTGGTTACAGCCAGCACCAGACTTCTGCTGGAAACGGGAATACTCTGCTCCATGGGCCCATTGCTCACAAATGCCACGTGAATCCTGAATACAGCAGCCAAGGAAATGGGCAGAAAATGGGATTTTGGCCTCGAAAGGCTGGGGCTGTGTGGATGGATGAGAAAATAACATGGGAATGGCAGGAAGGTGCGTGAGAAATGCGAGATCCCAGCTGTGATCCCAGCCCCTGCTCTCACAGACCCTCCCCTGTGTCCTCTCTCCTCTTTGCAGAGAAGCTCGGAACGAGGGCTGAAAGGACTGTTTTAATTAAATAATAATAATGATAATAAAAACCCCCTACAATTTCCACGTGACACAGAGCAGCRCAGGGAGGTGGCTGTGCTTCCCTTTGGGGAAGGAGCCGCTGTTCCTAAAACTCCCWGGGTTCTTTTATCCCGGGCTTGTGTTTCACTCGATTGTTTGTATTTCTATTTAAAGGGCAGCAGAAAGCCAGGGGTGTTTCTATAAAAGGAGATGGGATTTATTTGCTCCCTCCTGCCTGGGCTGGGCTCGGTGGGATGGGGCTGGGTAGGAGGAACAAAACTCCTGGGATGAGGTGGAACCTCGGACAGAGCCGGCAGCGGGGCACATTCCCACTCCTTCCTTCCTTCCTTCCCTCCTTCCTTCCTTCCTTCCTTCCTTCCTTCCTTCCTTCCTTCCTTCCTTCCTTCCTTCCTTCCTTCCTTCCTTCCTTCCTTCCTTCCTTCCTTCC
>NW_026630563.1:0-1336 GCF_030028575.1 Malurus melanocephalus
TGGATCAACAAAATATGTTTGCTTCTTGGGGTCTATACCATATATGCTTTCACTCACTTTAACTTCAGGATTTTTTTCCAAAGGGCGAACTAACAAACATCCTTTGGTCTCCTGCAAGGGCTTGTAGCAGCTATTCAATAAYTTAAAATTTAATTGTTTTCCTGGAATATCTTTCCCAAGTGTACTGTAAAATACTGGTTTTTTTCATCTTTTGCTGTAAGAGGTTTTCAAGATCTTAAATGACCAAGGTGTGGTGTGCCATAGCCTCTGTGGTTGGAGCAGGAGAGCCCAGCACAGGCACCTGTGGGAAGGATGCTGTGAGGGCTCCTGGTGTTTGTCTGAGGCAGCCAACAGAACAATGGGATCATCACCCATGGGTGATGATCACGGGCACCTTCTGTGGTCAGCAAAGACAGAAACCTTCCCAGCTCRTCAGCCAACCACTCTGCTTGTGTCCATTGCTTCGTGTTTGCTTCAGAGCAATCCGCTGCCATCACTCTTATGATGGCTGGGAATCTAATTTTTATTAAAAAAGTAAATTTGCCTTGGAATCAGCTGTGCCCTACAGAARCACAGCGAGGGGTGCAGACATTAGGCATGGAGAGCAGAGGCAGCTGCCAAGGAGGGGAGAGTCACAGGATGAGTGTTTCAGATGGCACTGCTGGGGTTTGCCACTACTCTCTGATGGCCAAGCACTGCAGAATCTGTTATGAGAGTAAAACTGGCTCAGTGCTGTGTTACCACAGCACAACTGCTGCTTCTCATCAGCATCAGAACAGGAAAATAAAGCAGAGTCATGCACAAGGTGCAATGAAATCTATTGTGAAGATCTTTGTATTTTTACTGCTAATAATGAACCATTGTTCTTCATACAAATGTCTCATCAACCTGTTATCCTAGGCAAGGGGCAAGGTCATGTAACTTGGAAATTATGTTATTTCAATAATAGCTGTGGATGCTAGAATGAAAACATTTTAATGCTGCGGAGGGAAATGTCATGACAACAATCACTAATGTAGTCTCCACTGTATAAAGCCACAAGCTATGCTGGAAAACAAATACTCTCCATATGTTGCTAGGCGCACACTGATCCACAAGCAGCAGTCTTTATTTAAAACAGGATTTAAGGGTGACATTTATTAAAAAAAAAAAAAAAAAAAAAAAAGTTATCCCAACATTTTGCTTAAAAATTTCCTACACATTCTGCAATCAGTAAGGACTTTTGCTCTTTTTGTAAAAATACAAAACTGGCAGCTCTCGCACCCAGATGACACAAGTTCTGTTTCTATGGCATTTTACAGGTTTATAATCCTGCATAGGTCCTGTTCATGTTTCT
>NW_026630564.1:0-1274 GCF_030028575.1 Malurus melanocephalus
CCCCCAGGGCGGGGAGTTTCACAATGGAATGATGTCACCCTGTGACTCACGGGACATTTTGGGGGTCCTTGATGGTGTCAGTCCTTGTATCTCCCCATTGTGCTGCTGTCATTGAGTCCATGATGGCCCATTAGCAGATGGGTATCATGGCACCATTATGGTGCCATGGTATCATTGAGTCCATGATGGCACCATTAGCATGATGGCCCATTAGCAGCCTCAGGCTGGGTGGGACTGTGCTGGTGCACCCTGGGAGGGAATTATCACAGCTGAGTCTGTGGTGTGAAGAAAAGGAAACAATGCCCTGCCTTCAAGGATTTGTCTCTTCTTCCTTATTTCATTTAGCATCCAACTCATAGCCTGAGGGGTCGGGGGTGCACCAGGCAGCTCCTGCAAATGACCGATCATTAGCAGCACATCAGAAATGACCTAAGGGGAAATAGAATGCCCATGGAGTGCTGAACTGGCACCCTGCTCCTGTAACCAGGGCAGGCTGGTACTGAATTGTCAGTGTAAGATCTTGCTCCACTGGGCTTTCAGCCAAGTGACCCATAAGCAGGATCCCTTCCCACCCCAATCATTTGGTGATTCTGTCAGGGACTAAGTTCCCTTTCCTTCTTTTCTCTGCTTTTCGCTGGGAATCTGCTGGGAAATGTCCAGCAAAGCAGCCTTTGCTGTCTGCTCGGAGAGCTCACAGAGCTGCTGGACCTTGTCACTACTGCCTTGGGAGGCACGGCAGAACCAGCATCCTGCGGGCCCCAGGAATTGCAATCTGGGATCCACGGCACACATTTCAGGGCTCCAAAATTCCAGATTCCAGAAAGGAAAATAAAGACAAAGCTCTTGTGGGGCTGAAAGGCCAGTGGAGAAATACCTCAAAATGACAATTCAGTGCCAGCCTGCCCTGGTTACAGGAGAAGGGTTCTAGTTCCAGTTCAGCACTCTGTCGGTGTAACCAAACTGGGCATTGGGCTCCCCTTAGCGCATTTTGATGGGCTGCTAATGATGGGTAATTTGCAGGAGCTGCCCAGTGCACCCCAGAGCCCTCAGGCTATGAGCTGGGTGTTAAATGAGATAAGGAAGGAGAGACAAAGCCTTCCAGGCAGGGCATTGTTTCCTTTTCTTCACACCCCACACTCAGCTGTGATAACTCCCTCCAGGGGAGCACCAGCACAGTCCCACCCAGCCTGGGGGGTCACCTCTGCTAATGGGCCATCATGGACTCAATGACAGCAGCACAATGGGGAGATGCAAGGACTGACACCATCAAGGAC
>NW_026630565.1:0-1260 GCF_030028575.1 Malurus melanocephalus
ATGGTACAGGAACTATTTGCTTCCTATAAAAATGCACATGAAATTTCAGCTCAACAAAGTCAGCTTTATCAAAGTACAGGAATGCCTTTGCTCAACCCAAAGTCAACTAAAAATACTTGTGCAGAAGGAGGAATGGTGGAATATGTGAGTATGGGGCTCACCTGGTCTGTGGTGGAGGCATGGTCCCAGGTGTGGTGGGAACGTGCCTGACAGACTACAGAGCCCCTTTGTGCTCAGTTGTAAGAGACTGTACGTAAGTCCCTTGATTGTCTCACGATCATCGAGATGGAGAGACTGAACACCCCAAAAACCCCAAGGGGGAGAAAAGGGGGACTTTTGCTCAAAGGAGTCTGAGCCAGATCAAGGTGGGATGACTGCCAAGTTTCCAGCTCCCAGGCTGCTGAGTACAATGTGTAAGCTACGGATGGTTGCACCGTTCCTGACGTGAAGGCAGAGAGAACGGTACAGCCCACAGCCCATGCTGCACACCTCATGGAACAATGGACATTCTTTCCCCACTGCTTGGCCAATTTTTCCATACTTCGCAACCCCCTGGCCTGCTGCCACCCGCTTTCAAATGGACTATAAAGAGTCTCTCTGAAAAGACCCTGATGGGGATCCCCCGCAAAGGACTGTTGGCGAACCTATGAAATTCGGACTGCGCAGATTTGTCGGAGCCGTTTGGTAGCTATACAACCCACTCTTTTTCTCTCTCTCTCTCTCTTTCTTCCTCTCTCTCTCACCCTCTTCTATCACAAAAAATCCAAATAAATTATTCTTGATTATTTAAAATATATATACTTTTCCCCTTGTTTCTTTTGCACTCTGAGATTCTGATAACGAACCATCACGACTCCCGCTTGGGTTAAGCGGATCGTGACATCAGTTGATAAACAATTCCTCTTCTTCTGGCTGCTGAAACCAGACACCATTTGTTCTTGTCAGTTTGAGAGTTGTGGTTAAATGGTCTTGTAAAAAAAAAGCCCCCATACACACACCCCAACCAAACCAAACCAAAGTAAACCAAACCAAACCACACCAACCCACACCAAACCAAACCACACCAACCCACACCAAACCAAACCAAACCAAACCAAACCAAACCAAACCAAACCAAACCAAACCAAACCAAACCAACCAAACCAAACCAACCCACACCAAACCAAACCAAACCAAACCAAACCAAACCAAACCAAACCAAACCAAACCACACCACCTCTTTTGACTTTCTCAGGAATGATTTTTTTCTAGATTTTGGGC
>NW_026630566.1:0-1309 GCF_030028575.1 Malurus melanocephalus
ATGGGATGATAAAAATTCTGCGCCGTAAATCACACCCAAATTCCCAATTCCTGAATTTCCTGCCCCAAAATTTTTGGCTTTTCTTTGGTTCGAGGCTTTTCCTCTCTTTATTTATTTTATTTTTTATTTTATTAAATGCGCCGGGAAATCCGACAGATTTTTATTTCCAGGGCAGAATTTCTGCTCTGAACTTGGCCTGGGTTTTGTAGCTCCAAATCCACCTAAACATGAATTTTGTGGCTTTTAAATATTTTATTTAGAATTTCAGAATAGCAAAGCTGGGCTTAGTTAAGCTTGGTTTATCTTTTTGCAGATTTTCCATCTTTTATTCCATTTAGACTTTCAGAATAGCAAAGCTGGGTTTAGTTAAGCTTGGTTTATCTTTTTGCAGATCCATCTCCACCTAAACACGAATTTTGTGCTTTTTATTCCATTTAAACTTTGCTTTTCTAAAACCTGGCTTTGGTTAAGCTTGGTTTATCTTTTGTGGATCCATCTCCACCTAAACACAAATTTTCCACCTTTTATTCCATTTAATCTTTGCTTTTCTAAAACCTGGGCTTGGTTTTATCATATTTTATCTTTTTGCAGATTTTCCACCTTTTATTCCATTTAAACTTTCAGAATAGCAAAGCTGGGCTTAGTTAAGCTTGGTTTATCTTTTTGGCAGCTCCATTTCCACCTAAACACGAATTTTCCACCTTTTATTCCATTTAGACTTTGCTTTTCTAAAACCTGGGCTTAGTTAAGCTTGGTTTATCTTTTTGCAGATTTTCCACCTTTTAAATATTCAATTTAGACTTTCAGAATAGCAAAGCTGGGTTTAGTTAAGCTTGGTTTATCTTTTTGCAAATCCATTTCCACCTAAACACGAATTTTCCACCTTTTATTCCATTTAGACTTTGCTTTTCTAAAACCTGGGCTTAGTTAAGCTTGGTTTTATCTTTTTTGCAAATCCATCTCCACCTAAACTCTCATTTTCCACCTTTTATTCCATTTAAACTTTGCTTTTCTAAAACCTGGGCTTGGTTTTATCTTTTTGCAAATCCATCTCCACCTAAACACAAATTTTCCACCTTTTATTCCATTTAAACTTTCAGAATAGCAAAGCTGGGCTTAGTTAAGCTTGGTTTTATCTTTTTGCAAATCCATCTCCGCCTAAACACCAATTTTCCACCTTTTATTCCATTTAGACTTTGCTTTTCTAAAACCTGGGCTTAGTTAAGCTTGGTTTATCTTTTTGCAGATTTTCCACCTTTTATTCCATTTAAACTTTCAGAATAGCAAAGCTGGGCTTAGTTAAGCTTGG
>NW_026630567.1:0-1305 GCF_030028575.1 Malurus melanocephalus
AAAAAAACCCTTAAAAAATCGAAAAAAAGCCTTAAAAAATGCTAAAAAAAATCGGAAAAAAATCCCAAAAATCCCAAATATCCCATAATTTGTCCCAAAACCCACCCTGGCTGTATCCCAGGAGGTGAACCCCACTCTGGGCGTTGGCCATGATCGGCGCCAGCGCCCGACGGAACCCCCCGACCTGGAGCCAGAGCGGCCGCAGCGACGCCCCCCGGTCAAACAGGTCCAGGACGGTCACCTCGGCCCCGGGGTGGCTCTGGAAAACAGAGAGAAATGGGGAGAAAAATGGGGAAAAATGAGAGGAAAATGGGAAAAAAAACTGGGAGAGAATCGGAGAAAAAATGGGAGAAAAACGGGGAAAAAACAGGGAAAAACTGGGGAAAAAATGGGGAAAGAATGAGGGGTCCTCCCCGGTCAAACAGGTCCAGGACGGTCACCTCGGCTCCGGGGTGGCTCTGGAACAGTGAGAAAAATGGGGAGAAATTAGGGGAAATTGGGAAAAAAACCTGGGAAAAAACTGGGAGAGGATCGGAGAAAAAATGGGAAAAAAATGGGGAAAAAACGGGGGAAAAAATGGGAGATTTGGGGTCCCCCCCGGTCAAACAGGTCCAGGACGGTCACCTCGGCTCCGGGGTGGCTCTAAAACAGTGAGAAAAATGGGGGAAAATAAGAGAAAAACAGGAAAAAAATTGGGAGAGAATCGGAGAAAAAATGGGGAAAATATGGCAAAAAAACTGGGAGAAAATTGGGAGAGAATCAGGGAAAATATGGGGGAAAAATGAGGGGTCCCCCCCGGTCAAACAGGTCCAGGACGGTCACCTCGGCTCCTGGGTGGCTCTGGAAAAGAGAGAAAAATAGAGAAAAAGGGGGAAAAATGAGAGGAAAATGGGAAAAAAAACTGGGAGAGAATCGGAGAAAAAATGGGGAAAAAATGGGGAAAAAACTGGGAGAGAATGGGGAAAAAATCAGAGATTTGGGGGCCCCGGTCAAACAGGTCCAGGACGGTCACCTCGGCCCCACGGTGGCTCTGGAAAAAATTTGGGAAAATTTGGGGAAAAATTGGGGGAAAAAAATTCGGAGAAAAAACGCAAAAAATTGGGAAAAGAACAGGGAAAAAAAAGGGGAAAAAAACAGGGGAAAAATGGGGGAAAATTGGGAAAAATTTGGGGAAAAAAATGGGGAAAGAATGGGAAAAGAACAGGGAAAAATTGGGAAAAACTTGGGGAAAGAACAGGGGAAAAACTGGGAAAAAAATGGGAGAAATTAACAGGGATTTGGGAGGAACTTAAAGAGAAATTTGAA
>NW_026630568.1:0-1260 GCF_030028575.1 Malurus melanocephalus
ATTTTTTTCCTATTTTCCCCCACACTTTCCTAAAAATTCCTCAAAATTCCAGAAACTTTTCCCAACTTTTCCTTTATTTTATCCCATAATTCCCTCATAGTATACCCAATTTTCCTGATTTTTATCGCGATTTTTCCCAAAATTTTTTTCTTCTCTCCCCCAATTTTTTCCCAATTTCCCCTCAATTTTTTCCAAATTTTTCCCCAATTTTCCCCCACCTGCCACCACCACTTTCGCTGCTCTGCTGATGATTGACCCCACATTTTTTAGGGTGGCCATGCACCGATAATTCCCTTCATCGGGTTTATGATGCCGCGAATGCACCACATTCCCAATCCAAAGGGATCCATTCGGGAATTTTTTCCTCCTCTCGTCCGACTCCAAATCCAAAATTTCCGAATCTTTTTCCCAAAAAATTTCCGGAATTCCCGAATCTGATTCCGCAGCGCATTCCAAGAAAACGGAGCCTCCGCGGGCGACGAYGACGTCCGAAGGTTCCCGAAGGAATTTCAGCGAGGTGAAGGGGGGAGGGTGGGAACCTGAAATGGAAAAAATTCCCAAAAAATTTCATGGAAAACCAGGAAAAAATTATTTCCATAATTTTTACCAATTTCCCAAATTTTTGCAAGTTTTTTTCTTCTTTTTCCTTTTTTTTCCCCATTTTTTCCCATTTTTTCCCCAATTTTTTCCCAAATTTTCCCAAATTTTCCCCTTTTTCCCACTTTTTTCCCCATTTTTTTCCCATTTTTTCCCCATTTTTTCCCAATTTTTTCCTAATTTTTTTTCCCATCTTTTCCCAATTTTTTCCAAAATTTCCCCAATTTTTCCCCATTTTTTCCTTTGTTTTTCCCATTATTTTCTTTTTTCCTTTTTTCCCCCAATTTTTTCCATTTTTTCACCATTTTTTCCCAATTTTTTTCCCCATTTTTTCCCCAATTTCCCCACAATTTTAAAAGTTTTTTCCAAGCTTTCTTCCCCAATTGTTTCCTGATTTTTCTTAATTTTTTTCCAATTTTTCCCAATTTTTCCCCATTTTTTCCCTGTTTTTCTCCAGGATGGAAGATGGGAACCTGAAATGAAACAAATTACCAAAAAATTTCATGGAAAACCAGGAAAAAGAAAATTCCCGAATTTTTCCAATTTTTCCCAAATTTCCCCCTTTTTTCCTTTTTTTCCTATTTTTTCCCATTTTTTCCCATTTTTCCCATTTTTCCCATTTTTTAACCGATTTTTTTCCCATTTTTTCTTTTTTTTTTCCCA
>NW_026630569.1:0-1263 GCF_030028575.1 Malurus melanocephalus
ACAAATTGCCACTTAATTTTTTTGATGTTGTAAGTTTAGAAATATAAAACTATAGTAAGAGTCTGAATTTCTTTTATCAGCCATATAAAGACTTTCACCATTAAACTTGCTCATTAATAAACTATAGAGGCCCTTGAAGACATTTAACCTGCTCATAAAGGAACTGTAATATTAATAATTCATGGCAGAATGTAATGTTTTTGCTATCTTTAATAATTCTGCAATCTATCACAAAGAAATTATTTTAAAATTARAGAAAACAAGACTACAAGCTGAATGAATTAATTTGTTCCAAATATTGTGATCTCACAGCATAGGTGAAGAAATACCTAACTCCAGCATATTAGTACTTCTCCTTTTACAACTGAATCATACATTTTTAAAGGAAATAAGATTACTTTTAATTCTAAGATAACAATAATAGATGATTTTTTTTTCCCGAAAGGGCTATCCAACTTAGAGCAGATCTTCTGCCACCTGGGAGATAACTTCTAAAGAGCTGCTCTGTCTATAAGGAGAATTGTTTTTAATTCAGTAGTGTCTTTTAGCTTATCTCACAGAGGATATTAAAAGACAGAAAAAAAAGACTTCTCATAACTATATTACTAAAAACAAACAAAAAAAACCCAGACAATAAGTTCTCTTCCTTTGCTTGATTTCCAAGGGTTTATTGAAGTTTTATCCCCGTCATTTCCAATATTGGTACACATGCTTAATTGTAGACAAGGTTTCCCTGTGGTGGGGTAACCAGGATAATATGAAAACAGCCCTCAGTAGCTTTCTTATTGTCGAGAAAATGTCCTTAGCAAGCATCTTTCTTTTTCATAGAGCTTTGCATTGAAATATTTTTTTTTATATATGTCAAGAAGTGACAGCTGGTTCTTCTCATAAATAAAAAACAAACTAAAGCAAACAAAACTATATTGCTTTCCTTTTAGCTAGTTATTTTCATCTATCCCAAAATAACGATGACATTTAGAATATATGGGGACTCTAAAGAAGGATTTTGGATATTTATTTATTTGAGAAGAAAGGCTGTAATAAATTTCACTTTGCATTTTTTTTTTTTCAGCATGCTGTTTTGGATTATCATAKCTTTGCCTTCTGGCCTCAAAATATGTGATCATCTGAGTTTCCTCTTCATCCTCTGTCTCCTGGGGCTAGAGAGAGAACAGATAGCTTATAATGATATTGTGCTCTTTCAACTTTATTTCTCTGCAGCCAAACACATCCTTCAAAGCTTTGGGAAAGAGTTTTCTGATT
>NW_026630570.1:0-1309 GCF_030028575.1 Malurus melanocephalus
CCTGGAGAACTGACACGTTCAGGTGGACACGTTCTGCCAGCACAACTATGAGATCGTGGGCCTGGACCCTGGCCTGGGCAGTCCCAGAACACCCAAATCCTCCCAAATATTYCYSTGAAYCCSAAATTCAGCCCCCAAATCCTGCTAAAATGGTATGGCTTTAGATCTCTTTATTTGATTTCCTGATGCCACCAGACTAATGCTTGATACCACCAGAAGTAACAACTGAACAGGGAAGGGGACATTTCTTGCATTGAAGAAATCAGGTCTTTCTAATGATTTTCCACTGTCAGTCTGAGTCTGGATGAGCATTCCTGCCCCTGTGCTCATGTAGGTGCTTAGAGAAATCGAGGTGGATGTGCAGACAATGAGCCAGGTGACGTCCCAATGGGGGTCACCAGGAATGTGGGTCACCAGGTCTCTGCCCAACGTGGGTCCTCTGATGGGGGGTAAAGGTGGAGCAGCGCACGGAGCTCTTCCCAAACTTGGGGCACTCACAGGGCTTCCCTTACCGGTGGCAGCGTTGGTGTCGGGTCGAGTGAGAGCTGCGGCTGAAGCTCTTCCCACACTCGGGACACTCGTAGGGCCTCTCCCCGGTGTGGATGCGCTGGTGAGTGATGAGGATGGAGTTTCGCTCGAAGCCCTTCCCGCAGTCAGGGCAGCGGAAGGGCCTCTCATCCGTGTGAGTCCGCTGGTGCAGGAGGAGACGGGAGCTGCTCTGAAACCTCTTCCCACACTCAGAACACTCATAGGGCCTCTCCCCAGTGTGGGTGCGCTGGTAGCGGATCAAATTGGACCTAAGGCTGAAGGTTTTCCCACATTCCCCACACTTGTAGGGCCTCTCCCCAGTGTGGCTCCTCAGGTGGACAAGAAGACTCGAGTTGCAGCTGAAGCCCTTCCCACATTCCCCACACTCGTAGGGCCATTCCCCAGTGTGGATCAGCTGGTGACAAATCAGGAGGGTGCTCGTGCTGAAGCTCTTCCCACACTCCAAGCACTTGTAGGGCTTCTCCCCAGCGTGAAGGTGCCCATGAACCCCCAGCTCCAAGCCCCGGCTGAAGCTCTGAGTGCCTTCCTGGCACTGGGTGGGTCTTTTCCCCTCAGAGCACTCTGGGCTGGGTTTGGGGCCCCTCTTTTTGTGCGATCTCCATGGCGTTTCCTCTCCACTGGATTCCTGTGCTGTGGAGCCGCTCAAAACCGCCTCTTCCGCGAGGTTCTGCTGGGGGTATTTGTTCTCCATGCTCTCCAACCTCAACTCTTTGTCTGGGGGAGGAAGGACAAAGAGAGGATGGGATTCGCCTCCGTGCCA
>NW_026630571.1:0-1366 GCF_030028575.1 Malurus melanocephalus
GGGCAATGTCCAGCCTTGTGGCCGTGCCCCAGCTGCTGCCCCGGGCACAGGGGTGGCAGCTCCACCTTTGTCACCCGCTGTCGTGTCCCCACCACGAGCCGACAGTGACATCTAGTGACACCAAATCACTCCCCAAAGCCCCGACTGTGGAATGGTCCCAAATTTCCAACCCTGTTCCCGCAGCCTGGTCAGCGAGGAGCGGGGCTGAGCCCCAGCGCTGTGGATTAGTAAATACAACCAAACACGCATTTCCCGGGACTTCAGGCTTTGCTGACTCCCAAGCAGGAGGGCAGAGTGGCCGCAGTAGCGTGTTTTGAAGGCTTTTTTGGGGACAGTCGGGCCAGTTTTGGGTGCGCAAGGCAGCGAGCGAAGCCTCCTCTGTCCACGAGGAGAGACCTCATGTGAGGGGGCAACTGGTGATCCCGCCTGACAGGGCTGTGACGGCCATTCATCCACCGTTAAACAATAATATTTAATTGTGGAGAGACAGCAAACTCTTGTACATTTTTGGCGTGGCAGGGGGGGCGCCTCGATCCCCTTTTGGGGTGTTTTGGCGGTGTTTTTTGGGGTGTTTTGGCGGTGTTTTTTGGGGCGCTGAGGAAAGGGGGGGGGCTAAGATGGCGGCCGGTCCCCGCGCGCCCCGGGGCTGAGGGCGGCGATGGCGAGCGCGGGCGCCTGAGGGGCGCAGGGGGCGGAGGAGGAGGAGGAGGAGGAGGAACGGGAGGAGGAGGAGGAGGAGGAAGAGGAAGAGGCGCTGCCCGGCGGGTCAGGGCGGGGAAGTCGCCGCCCGAAGATGGCGGCCGCGGCGGTGGGACACGCCGGGGCTGCGGCGGAGGCGCGGTTCATCAGCAGCGCCAAGGTGAGCCTCCCCTCCGCCAGGGTCCGTCCCTGCCCGCCCGGCTCGGGGGGACACTGCGGGTAAAAGCCCTCAGGGTCCCCTGGGGATGGCGCGGTTCCTTCACCCCGCGGGCATGACTCGGCTTCGGGCGCGTCCCTGACCCGCGCTTGTCCCCCGGCAGGGAAAGGGCTTGTTCGCCACCAAAAACATCCGCAAAGGRGAAACAGTGTTCGTGGAGAGGCCGGTGGTGTCATCCCAGTTCCTCTGGAATGCCCTGTACAACTACCGAGGTGAGCGGCTGGCGCTGGTGGCGGGTCCCCACCCCTGTCACCTGTCCCGGTGAGGTGACCGCGGGACCCCAGAGGAGCTGCCCGGTGCCAGGGGAAGGGGTTGGATTTATCTTCTCACCACTATAARGGTGGCCCTGCTGCCTTTTCTGCCTCTGCGTTAAACTGTTGACAAGTTGAGGTGTCATCTGAGTGATGGTGACTTCCATCAGCACTGGAGGAGCACGTCAGGTGCTGCCAT
>NW_026630572.1:0-1366 GCF_030028575.1 Malurus melanocephalus
CTATACAGAAAATAATGTAATAGCACAGTAACAGTATCAATGCATTTAATAGAAGCATGGAATCATTTTTGTGAGGAAGGACCTCAAAGATCATCRAGTCCAACCATCTGTAAGTAGGAAAGTAATTCCAGACTTCACTCACCTGGATATGGCATTACCCTTGAGGGACACTGGGGACATTTGTGTGCACACACAGCCATGCCCTGTCATTCATCATCATCATCATCATCATCATCATCATCATCATCATCATCATCATCATCATCCACCTCAGCTGATCCTCACCCAGACTGCTGGAATGTGCAGATGCAGAGCATCAGGCAGTGCCAGGACAGAGCACAACAGGACCATCGTCACCCCATGGCAGGGTGAGGAGCAACCCCACAGCCACGGCAAGAGCTCCGGCGGCCTCTGGAACAACTGGCACAAACTGGGGCAGAATGTGTGGTTTGTCAGTGCCCTGTTATTAATAGTTAATCAGCCTGCTCTGTATTTCAAAGCGTGTGGGCATGGGAGGGAATTGCCAGCGAAGCAAACCACTTAACTCGGAGTCGCGTTTCTGGCGCGGCGCCTCCGAGGAAACGCTCTCCAGGTTTTCCTGGAGAGCTCATTACAGAGACAATAAAGGCCCAGGATAAATAGGATGCAACTGTTATTAACATGCAGTCCCTAGAAACTGGGCAAAAAAAATCCTCGGCACTTGGACAATAAAATTGTGTCCTTGATCCGTGTAGTAGCGTGTTCCTCCCGTTGCCATGGTGACGGCATCCTCTAGCGATGCTCCCAGCTGCTCCTCACATTAACGCTCCCTCAGATCCTCGGGCTGGGGTATTTGCATTTGGAGCCATCAGCAATGCCTTCCCCAACTGCCACATCCCATCCATTTCACAAAGCGCCCCCATTTATTGCTGCCTCCTTTCCCACACGCTGTGGTTATTGGCAGCAGAATACCCTTCCCCAAGGCAAACCCATGCTGGCACGTGCCACCATCCTGCTGGGCACCGAGAGCTGGCTCCAGAGGGAAAATTTACTGCAAATTGGATCGTTTGGCTTTGTTTAAAAATCTGTGTCTGTGGAAATCAGCAGTGGAGAGGGCTGGGTACCAGAGGCCTCCTCCTCCCCACCTCTTCCTCTCTTCCCCTCTTTGCACAGAGGCCACAAGTGCCACCACCTGTGCCAGGGGTGGTCATGGAACCATGGGATTGCTTGGATTGGAATCAACCTTAAAGCTCATCCAGTTCCACCCCCTGCCATAGACACTTCCCACTATCCCAGGTTGCTCCAAGCCCTGTCCAGCCTGGCCATGGACTCCTCCAGGATTGAGGGGCAGTGGGTCACAGCAGAGGCTCATTCAGGGTTATGGCAC
>NW_026630573.1:0-1357 GCF_030028575.1 Malurus melanocephalus
GTGCCATAACCCTGAATGAGCCTCTGCTGTGACCCACTGCCCCTCAATCCTGGAGGAGTCCATGGCCAGGCTGGACAGGGCTTGGAGCAACCTGGGATAGTGGAAAGTGTCTATGGCAGGGGATGGAACTGGATGAGCTTTAAGGTTGATTCCAATCCAAACAACCCCATGGTTCCATGACCACCCCTGGCACAGGTGGTGGCACTTGTGGCCTCTGTGCAAAGAGGGGAAGAGAGGAAGAGGTGGGGAGGAGGAGGCCTCTGGTACCCAGCCCTCTCCACTGCTGATTTCCACAGACACAGATTTTTAAACAAAGCCAAACGATCCAATTTGCAGTAAATTTTCCCTCTGGAGCCAGCTCTCGGTGCCCAGCAGGATGGTGGCACGTGCCAGCATGGGTTTGCCTTGGGGAAGGGTATTCTGCTGCCAATAACCACAGCGTGTGGGAAAGGAGGCAGCAATAAATGGGGGCGCTTTGTGAAATGGATGGGATGTGGCAGTTGGGGAAGGCATTGCTGATGGCTCCAAATGCAAATACCCCAGCCCGAGGATCTGAGGGAGCGTTAATGTGAGGAGCAGCTGGGAGCATCGCTAGAGGATGCCGTCACCATGGCAACGGGAGGAACACGCTACTACACGGATCAAGGACACAATTTTATTGTCCAAGTGCCGAGGATTTTTTTTGCCCAGTTTCTAGGGACTGCATGTTAATAACAGTTGCATCCTATTTATCCTGGGCCTTTATTGTCTCTGTAATGAGCTCTCCAGGAAAACCTGGAGAGCGTTTCCTCGGAGGCGCCGCGCCAGAAACGCGACTCCGAGTTAAGTGGTTTGCTTCGCTGGCAATTCCCTCCCATGCCCACACGCTTTGAAATACAGAGCAGGCTGATTAACTATTAATAACAGGGCACTGACAAACCACACATTCTGCCCCAGTTTGTGCCAGTTGTTCCAGAGGCCGCCGGAGCTCTTGCCGTGGCTGTGGGGTTGCTCCTCACCCTGCCATGGGGTGACGATGGTCCTGTTGTGCTCTGTCCTGGCACTGCCTGATGCTCTGCATCTGCACATTCCAGCAGTCTGGGTGAGGATCAGCTGAGGTGGATGATGATGATGATGATGATGATGATGATGATGATGATGATGATGAATGACAGGGCATGGCTGTGTGTGCACACAAATGTCCCCAGTGTCCCTCAAGGGTAATGCCATATCCAGGTGAGTGAAGTCTGGAATTACTTTCCTACTTACAGATGGTTGGACTYGATGATCTTTGAGGTCCTTCCTCACAAAAATGATTCCATGCTTCTATTAAATGCATTGATACTGTTACTGTGCTATTACATTATTTTCTGTATAG
>NW_026630574.1:0-1323 GCF_030028575.1 Malurus melanocephalus
GCCAAAGCTCGGGTGTAGTCCCCGAGTCGGGCGTAGGCGGCCGAGCGGTTGCTGAACAGGACGTGGTTGTTGGGGTCCCGGGCGATGGCAGCCGAGTAGTGCCCCACGGCCGCCCCGACGTCCCCCGCCGCCAGCGCCCGGTTCCCCCGCTCCTTCAGCTCCTGAGCCTGTAGGGCACCGAGGGGAGAGGATGGAGGGGAGGAGGAGGAGGATCGACCGGGAGAGAGGGGAAGGGGATGAAGGGAAAAGTGGGAGAACAGCGAAAACCCGGGAGCAGCAAAGTGAGGGGAAGATGAGGATGAAGGTGTGAGGAAAACGAGGATGAAGATGTGAGGAAAGTGAGGATGAAGGTGCGAGGAAAATGAGGATGAAGGTATGAGGAAGATGAGGATGAAGGTGTGAGCAAAATTAGGATGAAGGTGTGAAGAAGGAGGATGAAAGTGCGAAACAAATGAGGATGAAAGTGCCAGGAAGATGAGGATGAAGGTGTGAGGAAGGTGAGGAAAATGAGGATGAAGGTGGGAGGAAAGTGAGGGAAATGAGGATGAAGGTGTGAGGAAAGTGAGGATGAAAGTGCAAGGAAGATGAGGATGAAGGCACGAAGAAAATGAAGATGAAAGTGTGAAGAAAATGAGAATGAAGATGTGAGGAAGATGAGGATGAAGGCACGAAGAAAATGAAGATGAAAGTGCGAAGAAAATGAGAATGAAGATGTGAGGAAAATGAGGATGAAGGTGCGAGGAAGATGAAGATGAAGGTGTAAAAAAGACAAGGATGAAGGTGCAAGAAAGAGGATGAAAGTGCAAGGAAGATGAGGATGAAGGTATGAGGAAAATGAGGATGAAGGTGTGAGCAAAATTAGGATGAAGGTATGAGGAAGATGAGAATGAAGGTGGCAGGAAGATGAGGATGAAGATGAGAGGAAGATGAGGATGAAGGTGCGAGGAAGATAAAAATAAAAATATGAGGAAGGATGAAGACACGAGGAAGATGAAAGTACGAAGAAGATGAGGATGAAAGTATGATCAAGATGAAGATGAAGAAGATCCAAGGAAAACGAGGAAGACGAAGCGTGAGGAAGATGAGGAGGACGAAGAAGAGGAGGATGAAGAAGAGGAGGATGAAGAAGAGGAGGATGAAGAAGCAACGGAAGGCAAGGAGCGAGAGGAGGGAGAAGGGCGAGAGCAACAAGAGGGGGCGAGGAAGAAGAGAGGCGTGAAGAAGGCCGGAAGGATGAAGATGAGGGAGGTGAAAGAGAGACGAGGAGAGGGACGAGAAAAAGAAGAAAGAAAAAAAAAGAACGTGAAAAAGGTGTCGCACCCC
>NW_026630575.1:0-1365 GCF_030028575.1 Malurus melanocephalus
CCAGGGCTGCTCCATTCTTTCTGTGGTTCCCGAATTCTTGGCTACTAAAGCTGCTGTTGTGGCTAGCTGGGCTGGGAGAGCCTGCAGGGCTCGGGACAGGGAATTCCTGCTCCTGGGAACGTTTCCATCCCAAACCCAGAGTGTGTTCCTGGGCCTAGGGGAGTGCAGGGGTGGTGGAACCCTCTGGGAACTTTTGGGGACTGGTTTAGGGACTCTGAGAGGGTTTGGGGCTGGTGGAACCCTCTGGGAACTTTTGGGGACTGGTGGGACCCTCTTGGAGCTTTTGGGGACTGGTGGGACCCTCTGGGAGCTTTTGGGGACTGGTGGAACCCTCTGGGAGCTTTTGGGGACTGGTGGAACCCTCTGGAAGTGTTTGGGACTGGTTTAGGGACCCTCTGGGAGCTGTTGGAGAATGGTGGGACCCTCTGGAAGTGTTTGGGACTGGTTTAGGGACCCTCTGGGAGCTTTTGGGTCTGGTGGAACTCTCTGGGAGGGTTTAGGGTCTGGTGGAACCCTTCGGGAAATTTTTGGGACTGGTTTAGGGACCCTCTGGGAGCTTTTGGGGACTGGTTTAGGGACCCTCTGGGAACTTTTGGGGACTGGTGGGACCCTCTGGGAGCTTTTGAGGACTGGTGGGATGCTGTGAGAGGGTTTAGGGTCTGGCTTAGGGACCCTGTGATAGGATTTAGGGACTCTGTGAGGGGATTTGGGGTCTGGTTTAGTGACCCTGTCAGAGGGTTTGGGGACTGGTTTAGGGACTCTGTGAGGGTTTAGGGACCCTGTAAAGGGATTTTGGGACTGGCTTAGGGACCCTGTGAGTGGATTTAGGGAGCCTGTGAAGGGATTTCAGGGCTGGTTTAGGGACCCTATGAGGGTTTAGGGTCTGGTTTAGGGACCCTGTGAGGGGATTTGGGGTCTGGTTTAGGGACTCTGTGAGGGTTTAAGGACTGGTTTAGGGACCCTGTGAGGGGATTTGGGGACTGGTTTAGGGACCCTGTGAGGGGATTTAGGGACCCTGTAAGGGGATTTTGGGACTGGTTTAGGGAGCCTGTGAGTGGATTTAGGGAGCCTGTGAGTGGATTTAGGGAGCCTGTGAGTGGATTTAGGGAGCCTGTGAGAGGATTTAGGGACCCTGTGAGAGGATTTGGAGACTGGTTTAGGGACTGATTTAGGGCCGGGTTTAGGGCCTGGTTTAGGGCCTGGTTTAGGGCCTGATTTAGGGCCTGTTTTAGGGACTGTTTTAGGGACTGTTTTTTTGGGCAGGCAGTGGACGGGGCTCAGAGCACGTGGACAGCAGCACTCAGGTCCCTCCCTCTCCATTCCTCCCCAGCAGCTGCAGAGCTTTTTGGGTTTTTGTTTCTGGAA
>NW_026630576.1:0-1344 GCF_030028575.1 Malurus melanocephalus
GGGTTTTTCAGGGAATTCTGGAGAGCCCCCAGGTGTAGAACCCGCGCAGGACCCCGGGCTCGATGTTCTCCAGGTGCAGGAACCCGGCACGGGCCCCTCCCCTGCAAAAAACACCACACATTTGGGGGCTTTATGGGATTTTTATGGGTTTTTATGGGAATTTATAGGAATTTAAAAAAAAAAAATTGGTGTTTTTATGGGAATTGTGGTGAATTTTTAAAGGGATTTTTGGGATTTTATGGGAATTTTCGCGTTTTTATGGGATTTTCCAAAAAAAAATTGCTGTTTTTATGGGAATTTTGTTGAATTTTTAAAGGGAATTTTTGGGTTTTAATGGGAAATTCCTGAAAGTTTTTTTTGGGATTTTATGGAAATTTTGTGGTTTTTAATGGGATTTTTTAGGGTAACTTTTTAGGGAATTTTTGAGGATTTTATGGGAATTCCCATGAGGATTTTGTGTTTTTACGGGAATTTTGCAGATTTTTTTAATTTCCAATGGGATTTTTGGGTTTTTATAGGATTTTGGGGGTTCTATGGGAATTTTGGGGTTTTTAGGGTTTTTATGGGAATTTTGGGGATTTTATGGGATTTTATTGGAATTTTTAAGGGAATTTTTGGTTTTTATGGGAATTTTTTTGCATTTTTAAGGGAATTTTGGTGTTTTTATGGGAATTCCCACTGGGATTTTGGTTTTTTTAATGGGAATTTTGGGTGTTTTGATGGGATTTTGGGTTTTTATGGGAATTTGGTGTTTTGATGGGAATTTTTGGGGGTTTTATGGGATTTTTTGTGAACTTTAATAGGAATTTTAAGGAATTTATGGTATTTTTATGGGGATTTTGGGGAATTTTTAAGGGAATTTTGGGGAATTTTCATGGGAATTTTAGTGAATTTTAATGGGAATTTTAAGGATTTTATGGAATTTTTATGGGAAGTTTTATGGGAATTTTTAACGGAATTTTAGGGTTTTTATGGCATTTTGAGGTTTTAATGGGAATTTTATGTGAATTTTTATGGGAATTTTGGGGTTTCTAGGGGAATTTTTTGGCTTTTTATGGCAATTATGGGGGTTTTATGGGAATTTTGGGAAATTTATGGGAATTTTTGGGTTTTTTATGGGAATTTTTAGAAATTTTTATGGGAATTTTGAGTTTCTATTGGACTTTTTTGTGTTTTTATGGGATTTTTGGTGTTTCAGGGGAAATTTTGGGGGTTATTGTGGGAATTTTGGTGTTTTGATGGGAATTTCGGTGTTTTGATGGGAATGTTGGGGTTTTTCAGGGAATTCTGGAGAGCCCCCAGGTGTAGAACCCGCGCAGGACCCCGGGCTCGATGTTCTCCAGG
>NW_026630577.1:0-1352 GCF_030028575.1 Malurus melanocephalus
TGACAGTGACAGGTGGCCCGTACCCGCTTTGAGCAGGACGATCTGGTCGTGCTGGTTCAGCTCCCGGAAGCCGCGCAGGCGTTTGGCGAACGCCACCACCCGCTCGATGGCCTCGGTGACACGGCTGGCACAGCGCTGCCACATGGCCGCCATCGGCTGGGGACAGCCGTGTCACCTGGGTCACCCTTGGGGACAGCCGTGTCACCCTTGGGGACAGCCGTGTCCCTCTCATCACCCGTGTCACCCCTGGGGACAGTCGTGTTCCTGCCACCACCCCCTGGGGACAGCCGTGTCACCTGTGTCACCCTTGGGGAGAGCATGTCCCTGCCACCATCCCACCATCCCCTGGGGACAGACGTGTCACCCCTGGGGGCAGTCGTGTTCCTGCCACAACCCTTGGGGACAGCCGTGTCACCCTTTGTGACATCACCCATGTCCCTGCCGTCACCCGTGTCACCCCCGGGGACAGCCGTGTCACCCTTGGGGACAGCCGTGTCCCTGCCACCACCCGTGTCCCTGCCATCACCCGTGTCACCCCCGGGGACAGCCGTGTCACCTCGGGGACAGCCGTGTCCCCACCTGGCTCTGGTAGGCGCGGGTCTCCTCGCGGCTGAAGCTGTCCCAGCGCTGTCCCTGCAGCTCCTCGGCGCGCGGGTGGCACGTGGCACCGTGCGACATGAGGACACTCTGGGTCAGCAGCTCTGAGGGGACACGGGGTGGCACAGGGTGACACGGGGGTGGCACAGGGTGACACGGGGACACTCTGGGTCAGCAGCTCTAAGGGGACACGCGCGGTGTCACCACCACGGGTGACAGAGCCAGATGCCACCAGGGGACACCCCACGGGTGATAGACCCAAATGTCACTGCCATAGGTGACAGTTCCAGGTGCCGCCACCATGGAGCACCCACAGGTGACATCCCGAGGTGCCACCACACACAGGTGCCAGCCCCACGTCCCATCATCCCTGTCACCGCAGGTGACACCGCCACCCCGCAGGTGACAGTCCCCGGTGCCACTGCCACCCCACAGTGCCACCGCCACCCCGCAGTGCCACCGCCACCCCGCAGGTGACAATCCCCGGTGCCACCGCCACTCCACAGTGCCACCGCCACCCCGCAGGTGACAGTCCCCGGTGCCACCGCCACCCACCGATCTCCAGGGCCGTGGGTGACTCCGGGACGCCGCCGGCCCCGGGGTGAGGKGACACCGCTGTCCCCGCTGTCCCCGCTGTCCCCGCGCTGTCCCCGTCCTGTCCCCGCGGTGTCGCCTCCTCGGCGGGTCCCGCCCTGCTGGGACAGCCCGCGGGGACAGCGGGGGACAGGAGGGGACAGCGACCCGCCGGGGGTGGC
>NW_026630578.1:0-1365 GCF_030028575.1 Malurus melanocephalus
CCCTGTCCCCACCTGTCACACACGAAGTCCACGCAGGCCTGGTAGAGCTCGATGGCCTCGCTCAGGGCGCTGACGCCGTCCCCAACCCGGGACAGCAGCGACGGCAACTCCCGAACCTGAGCCAGCAGCTCCCGGCGCACGTTGGTACCCTGGGGACAATGGGGACAGTGAGGGGACAACGGGGACAGTGAGGGGACAGGGGACAGTGAGGGGACACCCTGGGGACAACGGGGACAGCCTGGGGACACCTGGGGACAGCCTGGGGACAGCAAGGGACAGTGAGGGGACAGGGGGGACACTGAGGGGACACCCTGGGGACAACGGGGACAGTGAGGGGACAGGGAAGACAGTGAGGGGACACCCTGAGGACAAGGGGGGACATCCTGGAGACATCCTGGGGACACTGAGGGGACACTGTGGGGACATGGTTTGACTGCCCCAGAGCCACCCCCGAGCGTCCCCTGGAATGGGGACACCACAGGGACACCAAAGGGACACTCTGGTTTGACCCCTCAGGTTCAGACGGCTCTGAGGGCAGCAGGGGCTCTTTTGGGGATATTTTGGGGTTGTTTTAGGGTTATTTTGGGCTCTGTTTTGGGGTTATTCCAGGCTCATTCCAGGCTCTGTCCCGGAGTTATTTCAGGGTTATCTCAGGTCCATCCCAAGCTCTGTTTTAGGATTAATTTAGAGCTGTTTTGGGGTTATTTCAGGCCTGTTTTGGGATTATTTCAGGATTATTCCAGACCCATCCCCAGCTCTGTTTTAGGGTTATTTCAGGGCAGTTTCAGGGCTGTTTCAGGGCTGTTTTAGGTTCTGTTTTAGGGTTATTTCAGAGCCATTTCCAGGCCCATTCCAGACTCTGTTTTAGGATTATTTCTGGCCTGTTTTGGGGTTATTTCAGGGTTATCTCAGGCCCATCCCCGGCTCTGTTTTAGGGTTATCTCAGATGTGTTTCAGGGCAGTTTTAGGGTTATTCCAGACCCAACCCCGGCTCTGTTTTAGGGTTATTTTAGACCCATCCCAGGCTCTGTTTTAGGGTTATTTTAGACCCATCCCAGGCTCTGTTTTAGGGTTATTTTAGACCCATCCCAGGCTCTGTTTCAGAATTATTCCAGACCCATCCCCGGCTCTGTTTTAGGATTATTTCAGGGCAGTTTTAGGGTTATTCCAGACCCATCCCAAGCTCTGTTTTAGGGTTATCTCAGGCCCATCCCAAGCTCTGTCCCGGGGTTATTTCAGGGCAGTTTTAGGGTTATTCCAGACCCATCCCAAGCTCTGTTTTAGGGTTATCCCCAGCTCTATCCCATTCCCCCCTCCGTCCCTCACTCACGGCGATCCCGTACTGGCGGCAGCAGCTGAGGAAGC
>NW_026630579.1:0-1309 GCF_030028575.1 Malurus melanocephalus
GCAGCAGTGCCATTTCTGGGATGCCCAGCGTGCTGGCACTACCTGAGTCTGATGGAAAGTCTGGATAACTGCTGGCATGTCCCCTTTGATGGCAAGGCAGCTCCACACCTTCAGCACATTTCATCCTGTTATTACACTGTTGATTCACTCCTCTGCTGTGTTTTCCCCTAAGAAGCAGCCCTGATTCTTCAGCATAAATTTGTGTCTCTTCTTTGTCAAGGCTGAAGGGAAAAAGCTCAGCCACAAAGGAATCAGGATTATCCAGAGGATGTTGTGGCCTTTGCCACAAGCAGCAGTGGGCCATTTACAGGCAGCAGTCAGCAAATTTGTAAGGGCGGCAAGTTGCAAAAACCAGGGACGGACTGATGGCTAGAAATAAAGGAAGGAATTTTGCAATATCATGTTTAATAAATCACTGCTTTTATTTCTTAAGTTCTTCTCTATTTAGGTACTTTCATGTCCTGCCTGACATAGTCAAACATTAATTTGTGAGGTTTGTGGCTGATTCTGCTTTGTAACACAGAAACCATCATCTCTGTTTTATGGGTGGGAGTAAAGCAGCGTTCCTAAGGTCACAGAGAAAGTCTGAGACAGGAGCTCAGCCCTATTTAATAGCCTCCCTTCCCATATATGTGCTTTCTTCGAAGAAAAGAGGAAGATGCAACCAAAAATGTTTCCAGAACAGCCCTAYGTGCCTAAAGCTTGTCTCTGAGTTATATCTGCTTGATTTTCATGCCCAGAGTTTGCTCTGATACTGTTCAGCCTGCTCTGCTCACCTGCTGCATTGTCAAACAATTAACTGCTTTGCCAGCAAATGGTTGTTGTTTGTTTAGCACAGGGAAATAAAACAAATAATGCTGACTCACATGCTTCATTTTGGCTCACAAGCTTCCACTGCTGGGAAGCCTGGTGCACCATGGTGCATGGTGTCAATATTTCCAGTGCTACCATGGAAATTTGTTTCTGCTCCTTGAAAAGCAGAATCAGGGGAAATTCATCCCAAATGGGTGCCCAGAGAAGGAACTATCCCCTCCTATCATCAGCGAGCGTAAGCAAACAGATGAGAAGCCTGGAAAAGATTCACAGARAGTACACGATGTGTCAAAAAACCCTGGGGAATTAATGTTTCCCAAAAGAGCAGGCCGTGTCTGGAGGTGAATCAAGGGTGGAGGAAGGCACTCATGAATTTCTCCCTGTTAGGGCTGGAGAGAGGTGAGAGTGGTCCCTCATCCCCTGGGTGCAGGCCTAAGGCCAGGCTGTTCCATCTCGGGAGCAAGGCCTCTCTCTCCATGGCTCTCCTGCTGGACAC
>NW_026630580.1:0-1313 GCF_030028575.1 Malurus melanocephalus
GGTCAGTTAAGATCACATTTAGGGTCATTTCAGGGCCTGTTTAGGTCACCTTCTGACTGGTTCTAGGCTGGCTTTAGACCAGTTTTAGGCCCAGTTTAAACCCAGTTTGCACCCAATTAACCCCGAATCTGGACCAAATTTCCTCCCAATTTTCTCCCCAGTTTTTCCCTACCTACACCCAATTTACTCCCAATTTACACCCATTTTACACCAAATTTCCCCCCAGTTTAACTCAAATATCTCCCTAAGTTAATCCAAATTTCTCCCCACTTTACTCCTACTTTACTCCCAATTTGCTCCCACTTTACTCCCAATTTACTCCCTACTTTACTCCCACTTTACTCCCTACTTTACTGCCACTTTACTCCCCAATTTACTCCCAATTTACTCCCCACTTTACTCCCAATTTACTCCCACTTTACTCCCCATTTACTCTCTACTTTACTCCCCCTTTACTCCCCATTTACTCTCTACTTTACTCCCACTTTACTCCCAATTTACGCCCTACTTTACTCACACTTTACTCCCCCTTTACTCCTACTTCACTCCCACTTTACTCCCTAGTTTACTGCCAATTTACTCCCACTTTACTCCCAATTTACTCCCACTTTACTCTCACTTTACTCCCAATTTACTCCCACTTTACTCCCTACTTTACTCCCACTTTACTCCCAATTTACTCCCTCCTTTACTCCCACTTTACTCCAAATTTATTCCCAATTTACTCCCACTTTACGCTCTACTTTACTCCCACTTTACTCCCACTTTACTCACACTTTACTCCCACTTTACCCCATTTTCTCTCCACTTTCCCCCCAATTTCCCCTGAATTTCCTCCAATTTCTCCTCAAATTTTCCCCAATTTCTCCCCAATTTCCCCCATAATTTAACCCAAATTTACCCCAATTTACACCAAATTTCTCCTGAATTTTCTCTCTCCCCCAGCACCAAGAAAGAGCCCTTTTCACCCCTTTTTCACCCAATTTTCACCCCTTTTTCACCCAATTTTCACCCATTTTTCACCCAATTTTCACCCATTTTTTGCCCAATTTTCACCCATTTTCCACCCATTTTTTGCCCATTTTTCACCCAATTTTCACCCATTTTTTGCCCAATTTTCACCCATTTTCCACCCATTTTTCACCCAATTTCCCCATTTTTCACCCATTTTTTGCCCAATTTTCACCCATTTTTCACCCATTTTTCACCAAATTTCCCCAATTTTTCTCTCCCCATAGCACCAAGAAAGAGCCCTCCTCCTCCTCCGTCTCCAAGCCGCTGAAATCGGCTCCGTCGTACGAATCGGAAGAAGA
>NW_026630581.1:0-1364 GCF_030028575.1 Malurus melanocephalus
CCGAGTCCATGGAGACGGCGGTGGAGGAGGAGAGCAAGGAAGGAGGGTGAGGAGTGGAGCTGCTGGTGGGGTCGTGGTGCTGTCCTGTTTAGGTCTCTAAAATCCACTCAGATCCCTAAAATCCATTGAGATCCCTAAAACCGCTCAGATCCCTAAAACCGCTCAGATCCCTAAAATCCAGAGATCCCTAAAATCCACTCAGATCCCTAAAATCCACTGAGATCCCTAAAACTGCTCAGATCCCTAAAACTGCTCAGATGCCTAAAACTGCTCAGATCCCTAAAATCCACACAGTTGAGGAGGAGAGCAAGGAAGGAGGGTGAGGAGTGAAGCTGCTGGTGGGGTCATGGTGCTGTCCTGTTCAGGTCTCTAAAATCCACTGAGATCCGTAAAATCCACTCGGATCCCTAAAACTGCTCAGATCCCTAAAATCCACACAGTTGAGGAGGAGAGCAAGGAAGGAGGGTGAGGAGTGGAGCTGCTGGTGGGGTCGTGGTGTTGTCCTGTTTAGGTCTCTAAAATCCACTCAGATCCCTAAAACTCTGCTCAGATCCCTAAAAATCCACTCAGATCCCTAAAATCCACTCAGATTCCTAAAACCGTTCAGATCCCTTAAACTGCTCAGATCCCTAAAATCCACACAGTTGAGGAGGAGAGCAAGGAAGGAGGGTGAGGAGTGGAGCTGCTGGTGGGGTCGTGGTGCTGTCCTGTTTAGGTCCCTAAAATCCACTGAGATTCCTAAAAATCCACTCAGATCCCTAAAATTCACTCAGATCCCTAAAACTGCTAAGATTTCTAAAATCCACACAGTTGAGGAGGAGAGCAAGGAAGGAGGGTGAGGAGTGGAGCTGCTGGTGGGGTCATGGTGCTGTCCTGTTTAGGTCTCTAAAATCCACTGAGATCCCTAAAAAACCACTGAGATCCCTAAAACTGCTCAGATCCCTAAAACTGCTCAGATCCCTAAAATCCACTGAGATCCCTAAAATCCACTCAGATTCCTAAAACTGCTCAGATCACTAAAATCCAGAGATCCCTAAAATCCACTCAGATCCCTAAAATCCACTCGGATTCCTAAAACCGCTCAGATCCCTAAAACTGCTAAGATTCCTAAAACTCCACTCAGATCCCTAAAACTCCACTCAGATCCCTAAAACTCCGCTCAGATCCCTAAAACTGCCTAGATCCCTAAAATCCACTGAGATCCCTAAAACTTCTCAGATCCCTAAAATTCACTCATCCCTAAAACTCCGCTCAGATCTCTAAAATCAACTCAGATCCCTAAAACTCCACTCAGATCCCTAAAATCCTCTCAGATCCCTAAAAACCCACTCGCTGGCAGTGCAAACATTGTCCTCCCCGGCTGT
>NW_026630582.1:0-1338 GCF_030028575.1 Malurus melanocephalus
AAGTATGTTTCCAAGACCCAAGAAAGGCTGTTTGTAAACATTTTTTTGCCTTGTTTGGAGGTCTACAAACTGAGAACCTACTGAAAAGAAGAGTAAAAAAAAAAAACACCCAACCTCTTGAAAGAATAAGCAAAATTATTATTTAAAAGCATGAATTAGGCCCACTGATCAGTTTTATTGCTGAGAAAAGAAGGTTAAGAGGCTCCATTTAGATTTGTTGGCTTAATTGATTTTGATTTTGATTTCTTACTTGCATTTTTAATATTATTTTTCTGCCTGATAAACTGTGTTTGATCATCTTCAGAGAGGATACAGTTGTTTAAAAATTCATTACTTCCATTTTTTTACTCATAGTATTTTTAATAAACTACAACTTGCAGAGCCTGTACTGGCATGGGAAAAATGAATATTTTATAGAAATATGTTAAGAAAGAAATTACCTGTCTCAGAATACAGGCAGATATGACTTTCACTGATGGCCAAAAATAAAAAAAAACCTTGATATTTTTATGTTCTACAGCATTATCTTCTATCATRCCTTGTAAAGAGTCTGTTTCTTCTCCATTTTTCTACTCTCACATTCGTTCCTCTTCTCTTTTTTTATGAATCACTCTTGACAACCCTAGTCAGTGGAAAAATTCAGCTGAAGCTGTTGCTATTGCCTCAGACACAGCCTACAACCATTTCATGCACCTTCTTTCATCCCTTTAATCTTCCTTTTTGTTTCCATCCCCACATCTTATTTTAGACCCTGAGGGTTGGAAGGGCTGGGGAAACAGCAGAGATGGAGTTTGGCAGAAGAGCAGGGGGCTTCATCAGACCAACTCATAAAAGACAGAAAACTGGACAATCTGATGGACAGAGAGACTTTAGGTGGCTTTCACATCCCAGGTGACAAGATTTTTGTTCCGCAGCACTTGATCATCTGTTCCATCTTTTGCAGTTAATTTAGGCAACCCTTGCATGTTTCCATAAAGCCTGCTCTTCTCCACTATCTCAGAAAATTACCCAAAAACACCTCTGCTCTCCTTCCTTGTACTTTTAATTCCATCTTTAGTTGTTGGTTTCCTCTCTCTCTGTCCAGATCTGGGGATTTTGACCTCCTTGAGCTCCGCTCTCGAACCCTTCCCTGATGTTGAACTCAAATTTCCACTCTCTACAATGACACAGAACTCACATCTTTGCTCCTTTCCTTCTCCCATCTCCACAGTTTAAAATCCCTCCATTTCAGACCTAGAGCTGTTTTTTTGGGAATGTCTCACGACATTTGATACAGATGTCACATGAGTCTAAAGTTAGTTCCTTACGCAATGTAAACAGGTTTTGGCATTTGCAACT
>NW_026630583.1:0-1251 GCF_030028575.1 Malurus melanocephalus
CCCCCCTGTGCCCCCTCCCCGCAGTTTCCTGCACTCGTGTGAGCCCCCGATCATCCACGGGAACCTGACCAGCGACACCATCTTCATCCAGCACAACGGGCTCATCAAAATAGGATCCGGTGCGTTTATGGGATCTATGGGGTGATCTATGGGGTCACAGGGGTGTATGGGGTGTATGGGGTCAGTGGGGTCAGAGGGGTCAGACACCATCTTCATCCAGCACAACGGGCTCATCAAAATAGGATCCGGTGCGTTTATGGGGTTATCTATAGGGTCTATGGGGTGATCTATGGGGTTTATAGGGTCTATGGGGTCTATGGGGTCAGACACCATCTTCATCCAGCACAACGGACTGATCAAAATAGGATCCGGTGCGTTATGGGGTTTATGGGGTTTATGGGGTGATCTATGGGGTCAGAGGGGGTTTTTGGGGTCTATGGGGTCACAGGGGTCTATGGGGTCAGTGGGGTCAGACACCATCTTCATCCAGCACAACGGGCTCATCAAAATAGGATCCGGTGCATTTATGGGGTTTATAGGGTCTGTGGGGTCAGGGGGGGTCTATGGGGTCAGAGGGGTCAGGCACCATCTTCATCCAGCACAACGGGCTGATCAAAATAGGATCTGGTGCGTTTATGGGGTCAGGGGGGGTCTATGGGGTGATCTATGGGGTCTATGGGGTGTATGGGGTCTATGGGGTCTATGGGATCAGTGGGGTCAGATACCATCTTCATCCAGCACAACGGGCTCATCAAAATAGGATCCGGTGGGTTATGGGGTGATCTATGGGGTCAGGGGCGATGTATGGGGTCTATGGGGTCTATGGGGTCAGTGGGGTCAGTGGAGTCAGACACCATCTTCATCCAGCACAACGGGCTCATCAAAATAGGATCCGGTGGGTTATGGGGTCAGGGGGGTCTATGGGGTCAGACACCATCTTCATCCAGCACAACGGGCTGATAAAAATAGGATCTGGTGCGTTTATAGGGTCTATGGGGTGATCTATGGGGTCAGTGGGGTCTATGGGGTCTATGGGGTCAGAGGGGTCAGACACCATCTTCATCCAGCACAACGGGCTCATCAAAATAGGATCCGGTGCGTTTATGGGGTGATCTATGGGGTTTATGGGGTCTATGGGGTCACAGGGGTCTATGGGGTCAGACACCATCTTCATCCAGCACAACGGGCTCATCAGAATCGGATCCGGTGCGTTTATGGGGTTTATGGGGTGATCTATGGGGTCAGAGGGGT
>NW_026630584.1:0-1323 GCF_030028575.1 Malurus melanocephalus
GGGTCAGGGACCCTTCAGGTGACCCCAATCTGCTGTGGAGGGACAAGGGAAGGCTCCTGCCAGTGGGGACAAGGACAGGACATCAGCGAGTGGCCCAGGACAGAAAAACAAAGACCCCAAAAACCCCAATGCCGAGGGMACCTCTTCAGCTGCGGGGACCCCTYAACCCCGGGGATCCCTTCACCCCTGTGGACCCCACTGCCCCTGGGGACCCTTCACCCACGGGGACCCTTCATCCCTGGGACCCCTAAACCTCGGGGACCCCTAAACCTCGGGGATCCCACTGCCCATGTGGACCCCACTGTCGCTGTGGACCCCACTGCCTTGGAGACCCCTCGCCCCCGGGGGACCCTTCACCCCTGTGGACCCACTGCCCCTGGGGACCCTTCGTCCCTGGGACCCTTCACCCCCGGGGACCCCGGGCCAGCCCAGGCTGTGTCACCGCAGCAGCCCCCCCCTCCCAGCCGGGCTGTCGCCCCCCCAGCTGCCACATCGCCTCCGTCACGGTGGCCGCCGAGCCGCCTAATGAGGGGCTTAACGAAGATTAGCGGCCGCTCCGTGCTGAGCGGGGCCTGGGGAGGGGGCGAACGCCGTGGRCCGGGGGTTGCGGGTGCCGCCGGTGCCCACGGGGGGCCGGGGGGCTGCGGGGGTGTCCCCGACCGCCCCGCGAGCAGATGGGTGCGCTGGGTGGGTGCGTGGGGGGCGATGCGCTGGTGGCGACAGGAACGTTTTCGCGGCCGTGGGTGAGTGGGTGGGTGGGCACGAGGCTGCCCAGGAGGGGCTGCTTTGCCCCCTCCATTCCCGTTCCAGGGTGTCCCAGCCCTGCAGGACGCGGCCCTGGCGGGGACACCCCCCGGAGGGTCGTGGGGAGCCTTGGGGGGGTATCGAGGAGCCCCCCCTGCCCCCCGGGGGACACACAGTACGGGGGGGTGTTTCCCATCTCACCCCAATGAAGGGAGCGGTGCTGACCCCCCCTGCACCCGCACCAGCTACCCCTCCCAAAAAAAAAACCCAAAACACCCCAGTGGGTGAAGGTTTGGGGCGCTGAGCCCCCGGAGAGGGGAATTGAGGTGAATGAGCTGGGTGTCCCCATCCGTGGGGCTGCAGGGGGGGTCTGTGCAGCCCCCAAACCCCGGACTGGGCTGGGCTGGGCTGGACTCTGAGCCCCCAAATTCCAGACTGGACTGGGCTGGGCTGGACACTGATCCCCCAAACCCCGAGCTGGGCTGGACACTGAGCCCCAAAACCCCGGACTGGGCTGGGCTGAGCTGGACACTGAGCCCCCAAACCCCGGACTGAGCTGGGCTGGACACTGAGCCCCCA
>NW_026630585.1:0-1260 GCF_030028575.1 Malurus melanocephalus
GCCCCCAAAACACCCAGAATGACCAAACCTCTCTCATTGTACCCTGCACGGCTGCCAGAGCTGACCAAACTGACCAAACCTCTCTCATCGCACCCTGCACGGCCAGCAGAGCTGCCCAGAATGACCAAACCTCTCTCATCAGGGCAGAGCGGCCCAGAATGACCAAATCTCTCTCATCTCCTGACCAGAGTGACCAAACCTCTCTCATCATGGCAGAGCTGCCCAGAGTGACCAAACCTCTCTCATCACGGCAGAGCTGACCAAACTGACCAAACCTCTCTCATCACAGCAGAGCTGCCCAGAATGACCAAACCTCTCTCATCACAGCAGAGCTGCCCAAAATGACCAAACCTCTCTCATCAGGGCAGAGCTGCCCAGAATGACCAAACCTCTCTCATCTCCTGACCAGAGTGACCAAACCTCTCTCATCATGGCAGAGCTGCCCAGAATGACCAAACCTCTCTACTCACAGCAGAGCTGCCCAGAATGACCAAACCTCTCCCATCATGGCAGAGCTGCCCAGAATGACCAAACCTCTCTCATCTGCTGCCCAGAATGACCAAACCTCTCTCATCCCAGCAGAGCTGCCCAGAATGACCAAACTTCTCTCATCTGCTGACCAGAATGACCAAACCCCTCTCAACTGCTGCCCAGAATGACCAAACCTCTCTCATCTGCTGCCCAGAATGACCAAACCTCTCTCATCACAGCAGAGTTGCCCAGAATGACCAAACCTCTCTCATCACAGCAGAGCTGCCCAGAATGGCCAAACCTCTCTCATCATGGCAGAGCTGCCCAGAATGGCCAAACCTCTCTCATCTGCTGCCCACACTGACCAAACCTCTCTCATCTGCTGCCCAGAATGACCAAACCTCTCTCATCTGCTGCCCAGAATGACCAAATCTCTCTCACCACACTCTGCATGGCTAGCAGAGCTGCCCAGAATGACCAAACCTCTCTCATCATGGCAGAGCTGCCCAAACGGACCAAACCTCTCTCATCATGGCAGAGCTGCCCAGAATGACCAAACCCCTCTCATCTGCTGACCAGAGTGACCAAACCTCTCATCACAGCAGAGCTGCCCAGAATGACCAAACCTCTCCACTCACATCAGAGCTGCCCAAAATGACCAAACCTCTCTCATCAAGACAGAGCTGCCCTCCCTCTGGGCTCACCCGCGAAAAATCCATCCAAAACCCCATTTTTTCCAGGAGGAAAATGTTTGGGAATGAAGCACAAGGTTTGCAGGAGCAGGGAAGG
>NW_026630586.1:0-1313 GCF_030028575.1 Malurus melanocephalus
TTGTGACTTGTAAAAAACCTGGCTGGGAATAGTGACAGAAATAGTGACAGAAATAGTGACAGAAATGGTGACAGAAATGGTGACAGAAATGGTGACAGAAATAATAGTGGCAGAAATAGTGACAGAAATGGTGACAGAAATGGTGACAGAAATGGTGACAGAAATGGTGACAGAAATAATAGTGGCAGAAATATTGACAGAAATGGTGACAGAAATGGTGACCAGGGGTGATGTTCTCCAAGCTGAGATATCTTCAGGGGCTGTGATATCTCCAGGGGTTGTGATATCTCCAGGGTTGATATTGTCCAAGGTGTGATATTTCCAAGGGCTGTGATATCTCCAGGGGTTGATGTTCTCGAAGCTGTGACATCTCCAAGTCTCACCAGTTCTGCTCTCCTGGATCTCCAGACCATTCCGTGTTTTCCACAGTGATTTTCACACACAGCTCTCACCAGATCTGCCCTCCTGGATCTCCAGACCATTCCGTGGTTTCCCGCAGTGATTTTTACACACAGTCCCCA
Organism: Malurus melanocephalus; assembly: GCF_030028575.1. NCBI lineage: Eukaryota > Metazoa > Chordata > Aves > Passeriformes > Maluridae > Malurus > Malurus melanocephalus. Next base: position 522 of record NW_026630586.1, read on the forward strand.
CCAGGTCTGATCTGCTGATCTCCAGGACATTCTCTGGTTTCCCACAGTGATTTTCACACACAGTTCTCACCAGATCTGCTCTCCTGGATCTCCAGACCATTCCGTGTTTTCCACAGTGATTTTCACACACAGCTCTCACCAGATCTGTTCTGCTGATCTCCAGGACATTCCGTGTTTTCCACAGTGATTTTCACACAGTTCTCACCAGATCTGATGTGCAGATCTCCAGACCATTCTGTGGTTTCCCACAGTGATTTTCACACGGACAGTCCCCACCAGATCTGATCTGCTGATCTCCAGGACATTCTCTGGTTTCCCACAGTGATTTTTACATGTACAGTTCCCACCAGATCTGCCCTCCTGGATCTCCAGGACATTCCAAGGTTTCCCGCAGTGATTTTCACCCGGACAGTCCCCACCAGCTCAGGTGTCCCCTCCTGCTGCTCTCCAGGTCACCGCCACCCCCTGCACTGTCAGAGCCACCCCAGCAGGTGAGGATGTCACAGCTCTGACCAGTGCAGCTCCAGTGGCTCCAGCTCTGCCCTGGCTGTTCCTCCTGGAGCAGGGCTGGTTACACCGATTCCCTCAGCTCAGATTTACCTGCTCTGTCCCTCTGGGGTTCTCCCCAGCTGCAGTTTCCAGTCCTGGTTTCTCGCAGGTTCCTCTCTCCCAGCCCATGTTTGGAGCCCCACACCCCCTCCCCTGCAGGGTCAGTGCTGGACACTGCCCAAATGACCAGAGCAGAGGGGATTTGAGGCTGAATCCCTGCGGAGGAGAATGGGGACTCAGTCC
>NW_026630587.1:0-1308 GCF_030028575.1 Malurus melanocephalus
TCTCCTTTCCCCACTGCCCTTCTCCTGCTGCCCCACTGCTGATCCCATGTCGGGGCACATGAGAGATCAGCCTTGTTTCCCTGCTGATGATCAGGAGGGACAGGAGCTTCCCTGAGCAGAGCCTGGATGTGTCTGTGGGCACAGGGGCTGTGGAGAGCAGCTCTGCCTGCAGGAGCTGGTGCTGGGGAGGGGAAGGATCAGCAGGCACAGACTCCATTGGGGCCTGGCTGTGCCCAGATGGTGCCCTGGGCCTGGCTCAGGCAGGACACAAAGTGTGTTGGGGAACAGCCTCTCACCCTTTTCCAGAGCTGGGAAAGCTGAGGGACAATCGGCCTTCCCTGACCGGGGGTCCTGTTCTTGCTCCAGCTGCAGCCAGCAGAGCCGTGGCAAGGAGAGCTCAGAGGGGTCCAGGGGAACCCTGGAATTCCTGCTGGCTCAAACCAGTGCGGGGCTGAGAATGAATCCTGTGGCCCACTTTTCAAAGTTGAAACCCTGTTTATAGAGCTACAGAAAGCACCCATGAGAGGTTGAAATGAGATGAAAATTTGCTCTGAGTTTCTTGTCCCCTCTCTGCTAAAAGTCAGAGGGCAAAAGGAAAACCATCTCCAGATTGTGCCTTCATGGGCAAATGGAATTCCTGTGAGCTGAGGAATTCTAAGGGGGAATGAGGAAGGAAAAAACACCCAAGAAGTGCCCTAAGAAGAGACCCTCGGTCAGGGACATTAAATCAGAGCCTTTGGGGATCCTTGTGTCGGATAGCTGGTGCCCCCCTCAAGGAGGGAACATCAGTGACACAGTGACATTGTTCTTTCTTCACAGGAAACAAAGGGGAGGAAATTGCAAGAGCTCTGGAAATCCGGTTGAAGAAGAAACTCCAGCAGCTCTCTCAAAGAATTCGGCGTCGGGAAGCAAAAGTACGGAACTGGCTGGGGACCACAAAGATTGAGCTCCATCGTCTCAGAGCAGACCTGGAGAAAAATCAAGGTGAGCATGGCCATTGCCAAGCACACTTTCATCTCTTTGAAGGCAAAAGCTTCCTACAGCCCAACTACCCTGTGAGCTCATCCTGCTCAGCTCCTCAGAGGGGATGGCGAGGGACATTCCTCACATGGAAACAGCTTTTGTGATCCATGGCACTGAAACAGCTCCACGCTGAAGTGTTCTCAGGTGCAGGTGGTCAAAGTCCCTATTCTGTCCCTGGCCTTTGCATAGCGTGTGTGCTGGGAGTTCTCTCACTGCCTGGTCCTTGTCAAGGGTCTCCCCTTGAACTCCTGTCCCCATCTTTCTCCTTTCCCCACTGCCCTTCTC
>NW_026630588.1:0-1314 GCF_030028575.1 Malurus melanocephalus
TTGTCCCTGTCCCCTGTCCCCATCTCTGTCCCTGTCCCCTCTCTTTGTCATTGTCACTGTCCCCTCCCTGTCCCCAGCGCCGGGCCATCGCCGAGATGAAGCAGCGGCTGCGGGAGGGGAAGGGGACACAGGCGTGAGGGGACAGCGGGGACACGGCCACCCCAGGACAGCGGGGACACGGTGGTGACACAGCGGTGACAGCGGGGACACAGCGGTGACAGAGTGGACAGAGCCACCCCGGGGACAGCAGTGACAGAGGGGACACGGCCACCCCGGGGACAGTGGTGACACGGCGGTGACAGAGAGGACACGGCGGTGACAGCAGCAGTGACAACGGGAACACGCGGCCACGTCCTGTCACCAAAGCCACATCATGATGTCATCGCAGTGACGACAGCAGTGTCACCATAGTGTCACCGTGATGGCGTCACCGTGACCGTGTTGGTGACAGAGGGGACACGCGGCCACGTCCTGTCACCGAAGCCACATCGTGACGTCATCGCAGTGACAACAGCGGTGACAGAGGGGACAGGAGCCGATGGCATCGCTGTGACCGCGTTGGTGACAGAAGGGACAGGTGGCAGCAGCCGATGGTGGCACTGTCACCATGTTGGTGACAAAGGGGACAGGTGGCAGCCGATGGTGTCACCGTGATGGTGTTGGTGACAGAGGGGACACAGCCACCCCAGGGACAGCGGTGACAGAAGTGACAGCAGTGACAGCGGAGACACACGGCCACGTCCTGTCACCGGAGCCACGTCGTGACGTCATCACAGTGACGACATCAGTGTCACCGTGGTGTCACCGTGACCGCATTGGTGACAGAGGGGACACACGGCTGCATCCTGTCACCTAGGCCGTGACATCAGTGTCACCGTGGTGTCACCGTGATGGTGTCACCGTGACCGCATTGTGACAGAAGGGACATGTGACAGGAGCCAACGGTGTCACCGTGACTGTGTTGGTGACAAAGGGGACAGGTGGCAGCCAATGGTGGCAGCTGATGGTGTCATTGTCACCGTGTTGATGACAGAGGGGACAGGTGGCAGTCAATGGTGTCACCGTGACTGCGTTGGTGACAAAGGGGACAGGTGGCAGCCGATGGTGGCAGCAGTCGATGGTGTCACCGTCACCGCGCGATGGCACGAGGGACACGTGGCCACCTCTGGTGCCCGTGGGGGTGGCAGGAGGGGACACGTGGCCGTCCCCGTGCCGTGGGGACACGAGTGACACGTGTGTGACATGTCAGTGACACGTGTGTGACCCATGTGTGACACGTGACGGACTGTGTGTGACCGAGGGGACACGTGCCAC
>NW_026630589.1:0-1262 GCF_030028575.1 Malurus melanocephalus
GCCCTAAACCCGCCCTAAACCCAGGACTAAACCCACTCTAAACCCGGGACAAAACTCGAGACTAAACTTGCCATAAACCCGCCCTAAACCCGCCCAAACCCGCCCTAAACCGGATTTAAACACGGGACTAAACCCGCCCTAAACCTGGGACCAAACCCGGAACTAAACTTTCCAAAAACCTGCCCTAAACCCGTGACTAAACCTGCCCTAAACCCGGGACTAAACTCAGGACTAAACCTGCCCTAAACGAACCCTAAACCCGGGACCAAACCCCGGACTAAACCCACCCTGAACCCAGGACTAAACCCGCCCTAAACCCGGGACTAAACCCAGGACTAAACCCGCTCTTAACCTGCCCGTGACCCGGGACTAAACCTGGGACAAAACCCGGGACAAAAACCCGCTCAAAACCCAAGACTAAACCAGGGCGAAACCCATCCTAAACCCACCCTAACCCTGGCCAAAACTCGGGACTAAACCAGACCTAAACCCAGGACTAAACCCGGGACTACACCTGACCTAAACCCGCCCTAAACCTGCCTTAAACCTGGGACTAAACCCGGGACTAAACCCGGGCTTAAATCTGCCCAAAACCCTCCCTAAACCCGCCCTAAACCTGGGACTAAAGTCGAGACTAAACCCGGGACTAAACCCACCCTAAATTCGGGACTAAACCCGCCTTTAACCTGGGACAAAACCCACCCTAAACCTGCCCTAAACCCGGGACTGAACTTAGGACTAAACCCACCCTAAACTCTCCCTAAACCCAGGACTAAACCCGGGGCTAAACCTGGGACTAAACCCGCCCTCAACCCGGGATTTAACCCGCCCTAAACCCGGGACTAAACCTAGACTAAACCAGAGACAAAACCCGGGGTTAAACCCGGGACTAAACCCGCCCTAAACTCGGGACGAATCCCGCCCTAAACCCTCGCCAAACCCGGGACTAAACCCGCCATAAACCTGGGACTAAAACCATCCTAATCCCAGGACTAAACCGACCCTAAACCCGGGACTATGCCTGCCCTAAACCCGCTCTAAACCCGGGACTAAACTCAAGACTAAACTTGCCATAAACCCGCTCTAAACCCGCCCTAAACCCGCCCTAAACCGGGGACTAAACCCGGGACGAAACCCGCCCTAAACCCGGGACTAAACCCGCTTTAGACCCGGAACAAACCCCAGATTAAAACCCGCCCTAAACCAGGGACTAAAACCAAGACTAAACCAGGCCGAAACCCATCCTAAACCCACCCTAACCC
>NW_026630590.1:0-1331 GCF_030028575.1 Malurus melanocephalus
GTCATTGTGGAAGTCCAGCAGCTCGTCCCGGATGTCCCCAGGCACCGGACACTCCTCGTCCTCGGCCCCTCCCTTGTACTGCATCAGCATGTTGATCTGGGGGACACGGGGACATTGGGGACATCGGGGACACGGGGGGACATTGGGGACACGAGCTCAGCAGGACCATCCCTCCGCCATCACCCCCTGTGTCCCCCTCGTGTGTCCCCGTGTCCCTCCCCACGTGTCCCCATGTCCTCGCTACAGTGTCCCTGCAGTGTCCCCACACCATCCCTGCAGTGTCCCCTCAGTGTCCCCACAGTGTCCCCATGTCCTCGCTACGTGACCCCACACACATCCCTGTGCTCCCCCCAAGGCCGTGTCCCCGCTGTGTCCCTGCTGTGTCCCCACAGTGTCCCCTCAGTGTCCCTGCTGTGTCCCCGCAGTGTCCCCACAGTGTCCCCTCAGTGTCCCCTCAGTGTCCCCACTGTGTCCCTGCAGTGTCCCCACAGTGTCCCCACACCATCTCTGCAGTGTCACCACATATCCCCACAGTGTCCCTGCATGTCCCCACAGTGTCCCCTCAGTGTCCCTGCTGTGTCCCCACAGTGTCCCCTCAGTGTCCCCCCAGTGTCCCCTCAGTGTCCCCACAGTGTCCCCACAGTGTCCCCCCAGTGTCCCCCCAGTGTCCCCTCAGTGTCCCCACAGTGTCCCCACACCATCCCTGCAGTGTCCCCTCAGTGTCCCCTCAGTGTCCCCTCAGTGTCCCCACTGTGTCCCAATGCCATCCCTTCAGTGTCCCCACAGTGTCCCCACACCATCCCTGCAGTGTCCCCGCAGGGTCCCCGCAGTGTCCCCACACCATCCCTGCAGTGTCACCACATATCCCCACTGTGTCCCTGCTGTGTCCCCACTGTGTCCCCACTGTGTCCCCGCAGGGTCCCCACATCATCCCTGCAGTGTCCCCTCAGTGTCCCCACCGTGTCCCCACAGTGTCCCCACACCATCTCTGCAGTGTCACCACATATCCCCACAGTGTCCCTGCATGTCCCCACAGTGTCCCCACACCATCCCTGCAGTGTCCCCTCAGTGTCCCCTCAGTGTCCCCACTGTCCCCACCTGCTCCTGGGGCGGCGAGCGGAACTCGCGGGTCCTGCGGGCGGTCTCAGCGGCCGACATGGTCAGTGCCCGCATCAGGCGGCCGTAGCGGCGCCGCTGGTCACGCTGCAGCCGCTCCACGTGGCGCTCCGAGAAAGCCACGATGGCCTCGACGCGGTGCTGCAGCTCCCGCTCGCACAGGTGCTGCAGCAGGTGGCACATCTGGGGACATCATTGGGGACATTGGGGACATT
>NW_026630591.1:0-1362 GCF_030028575.1 Malurus melanocephalus
ACTGCGGGGACCAAGAAATAGGAGAGTTTAACTCGTAGAGCTCTCTTCTGCTCAAAGGGCTAAGAATCTGTGTTAATTATAGTATGAGCCAACAGTTCAAACAGGTGTGTAAGACTACTCTGTCAAAAGCCCCAGAAGATTTTTATCAGGCTAACTAAACTTACAGAAGCAAGACGGTCGCTACGTACTCTTCACAGGCCAATTAGCCGTCTGAGCTTAAAACTGTAAAACAAAAGAATCAGATACTATTTCATAAACATATTCCGTTGACCAGGTACAGGAGGGGAGGGGTGGGGAGGGGAGGGGAGGGGGAGGGGAGAGGGAGAGGGAGAGGGAGAGGGAGAGGAGAGAGAAATTAGGTCTCTCGGGGTAATGTCTTTGCTCTTTGTCCCTGTGATGCAGTTTTGGGCTAAGACCCCAGCCCTGACAGGCTGCTGCGGCGCCCTGAGGATCCCACAACCAACTGTGTTCACAAACACGTCCCGCGGAGCAAAGAACGCCCTCGCCCAGACGGGAACATCGGGGAGGTACGCGGTTGTTCTCAATACGCCTAATGTTCAGCTCTGCGGGACAGGGGAAAACAGCCCACAAACAGCCTCTTCCCAGCCCAGCAGTCTGGGTTCTGGCGGGCTGCCCCTCACGAAGGGACGCCGCCGGTGACAGACCCCGAGCTCGGACCCGCTCCTCTGCGCCCACAGCCGCACCGCTGGCCACACCCAGCCGCCGGGAAGGGCCGGACGGGGGCGGCCCCGCCGAGGGCTACCCCGTGCTCGGAGCCGGTGGCGGGGCGGGGCCCCGGAGCTCCGCGGCGCTGCGTGCACCGCCCCTTCCCGGCGGGAAGTGCCCGGATTCGCGCAGGCCCGCCCGGTGCGGAGGGTAGCGGCGGCGCCGGCGGGAGCGCCGCAGCCATGAACGCGGAGAACCAGGGCTGCAGCGAGCGCCTGGTGACGGCGGCCTATGTGCGCCAGGGGGCGCAGGGCCGCCGCGCGCACGAGCTGCGCCTGCGGGCGCTGCTGGAGCAGGTAATGGGGCCGCCCCCGCTCCTCCTTGTCCCGCCCCTGCGCACCGGGCTCCGAGCGGGCCGGAGCCGCCCCGAGCAGCCCAGTCTGTGCGCACCGCCGTCCGCACTGGGGCACAGTTGCTCGCGCACCCGCTCTCCGCGCACCGCGGGCAGAGTGCCCCGAGCCGCCCGCCGGCCCTCCGAGCGACCGAGTGGGGCGGGGGAGCCCCGGACAGGCCCGGGCAGGGCCCGGGGGGCTCCGCGCGGCCCCGGGAGCGCGCAGGCCGGCCCGGTGTCACGGACTCGCTGCCCCCGGGAGCGCGCAGGCCGGCCCGGTGTCACGGACTCGCTGCCCCCGGGAG
>NW_026630592.1:0-1362 GCF_030028575.1 Malurus melanocephalus
CGGCGGATCCCCCAGAGCTGTTCGGTTCGGTGGAGCCGCTGCTGCCCGCCCTGCGGTCGGACGGCGTGGCCGTGTGGGTGCTGGGCCGGGGGCCGTTCCCCGCGGGGGTCGTGGCGCTGCAGGAGCTCTTGGACGCGGCCTCGGACGAGCTGGAACCCGAGGAGCTTTGGGAGCCCGAGGACATGAACGAAACCTGCCTGTACATCTTCACCTCGGGGACCACCGGTGCGGCTCGGGGTGATACCGGGGGGCTCGGGGGGCTCACGGTCCCTCCTCACCACCCTTTTTTCCCCTCGCAGGGCTCCCCAAAGCCGCCCGCGTGTCCCACCTTAAATCCGTGATGTGCCTGAGCTTTTACGAGCTGGTGGGAGCGTCCAGCAGCGATGTGGTGTACCTGGCACTGCCCCTGCACCACATGGCCGGAGCTCTGCTGGGCATCCTCGGCTGCCTGGGCATCGGTCAGCGGCACCGGCACCGGGACCGGGGGGTGTTTTGGGGATGTTTTGGGGGCTGATCCCACCCTCGGGAGATCCTGGGGCTGATCCTGCCCTCAGGAGATCTCAGGGATGTTCCAGGGGCTGATCCCACCCTCAGGGGGTCCCGGGGATGTTCCGGGTGACCCCACTCTCGGTCCCTTAGGAAATCCCGGGGATATTTTTGGGGCTGATCCTGCCCTCAGGGGATCCCGGGACTGATCCTGCCCTCAGGAGATCTCGGGGATATTGCAGGGGCTGATCCCTCCCTCAGAGGATCCCGGGGATATTTTTGGGGCTGATCCCTCCCTCAGGGGGTCCCGGGGATATTTTTGGGGTTGATCCTGCCCTCAGGGGATCCCGGGACTGATCCCACCCTTACAAGATCCCAGGGAGTGTTCCAGGCTCTGATCCCCCTCTCTGTCCCTCAGAGGGTCCCGGGGATATTTTTGGGGCTGATCCCGCTCTCAGAGGATCCCGGGGATATTTTGGGAGCTGATCCCACCCTCAGAAGATCCCAGGGGTGTTCCAGGCTCTGATCCCCCTCTCTGTCCCTCAGAGGATCCCGGGGATATTTTTGGGAGCTGATCCCTCTCTCAGGGTATCCCGAGGTTGATCCCGCCCTCAGGAGATCCCAGGAATGTTCCAGGAAGGGCTGATCCCGCTCTCGGTCCCTCAGGGGATCCCGGAGATGTTTTGGGGGGCTGATCCCACCCTCAGGAAAACTCGGGGATGTTCCAGGGAAGGCTGATCCCGCTCCGGGTCCCTCAGAGGATCTCAGGGATATTTTTGGGGCTGATCCCGGGGATATTTTGGGGGCTGATCCCGCCCTGAGGAGATCCCGGGGATATTTTGGGGGCTGATCCCGCCCTGAGGAGATCCCGAGGAT
>NW_026630593.1:0-1304 GCF_030028575.1 Malurus melanocephalus
GCAAACAGCCCAGGCCCCTGCCCAGGGAAGGCTGTGACCAAAGCCCCCCAACACAGAGCTCTGGGCCCACAGAGTGGCTGCAGCCATGGGGAGGGTGGTGATGCCTCCTCAAGCAGAGCTGTGGAGTCACTGCTGTCGAAACAGCTCTGGATGGCACAGAAACAGTACCAGAGTGTGCACAGGAACAGCAGGACCCAGAATGCTGGTACCTGCTCAACAAGGCTTCCACACCAGCCAGAATGACAAATGGAAGGGTACTATGAACACAACTGCACACATTTTGGCAAAAGGCTTCAGCAGATTTGGCCAAAATAGCTTTCTCAACATGCCAGCCACACAGCAACGCTTGGCAGCTTCAGCTGCAGCCCTTGCCCCTGACTGAGTTCAATGGCTTTGACTGAGGGCAGAATCACCTTCCACAGTCAGGCACCGCAAGGCAGCGACATTGGTGCCATTGTGAGAGAGAGACTGTGATGGGACACGAGCCCTGGGCTGCAGCTGCCATCCCTCTCCCCCATGCAGGCACATTAAAGACACATGCGTGAGCTTTGAAACTAAGCTCACCGTGGGCGTCATGACAAACGAAGCTGACTCTTCTGTTAGAATTTGAAACATTTAATAAGGGGCAATCAGGGACAAAGGCAATAAAGCAAAAGTGGCAGCTAAAGCCCGGTGCTTTAGCCAAAAAGAACTCCTGTTAACCACGGCAACACCCCTTACGTACCCTTTCTATTGCATCCGCCCCATACTTGTCCGTAAATGATTACACGTATTGAAATGTTTCCCACACTACTTTTCATGTTCTGGGAAATTTTTAGCACGGCCCCTCATCTGATCCGCCTTTTTAGAGTGTGTGCAGTCATCCCACTTGTGCTTTGGAGGGTCGCGTGTGTGTCCCCCTGTTGTGTGGCTTCAGCAGCTGACGGTTGCTGACGGTCTGTCTCAGTTTGAAAGACAGGTGTCTGTCAAGGAAGGTGGGCACCTTCCTGACAATGGAAAGTACAAGCTGATATCCTGTCGAGCGGGTAGGTGGCTTGAAAGGTCTTTGCAGGCACCTGCTTCCAGTTTGGGAAAGGGCAGAGCGAGGCTTTTCACCTTGTGCTTTGGTGGCTCAGACCTTTCCAAGGACACTGCTGCCAGCACTGCCCCCTGCACTTTAGGAGGATTTCCCACATCCAGCTTGGACGTTGCATCTGCATTTCCTTTTCTGCCCTTCACAGTGGTAAAAGCTGCTGAAGAGCCGAGCCCTGGTCTCAGAGCACCTGACCATGCAGTTCTATTGAAGGCATGTGAATCTATCAATA
>NW_026630594.1:0-1363 GCF_030028575.1 Malurus melanocephalus
AAGTCTCTTGAACAAAAAAAAATTTCTTTAAAAGCATTAGGAGAAAAAACTAAAACAGTTATTTAAAAAAAGGGGGGAAAAAAGAATATTCCCTCAAAATAAGAGCTGGCAGAGCGTGCACATTCCATGTGGTGTTTTGCCACCTGTTCAAGCCAAATATCCGGCAGCAGTTTCCCAGGAGGAAAAGCTCTCTAGCTCAAAAGTACAGCCAGTTGTTTCTACATCAAAGATGAAATTCTGTTTCTGTCTCAAAATTAGCAGTCTGAGGAAATGCCTCCAATTAAAACAAGTCTCCAAATAAAAAAAGTCTCGTTTTGTTTTGTTGTCTTTCTTTTTCTTTTTCTTTTCTTTTTATTTTTTGTTTGATTCTTCCTTGCAGGTGCAAGCATTTTATTCGATTTTTTTTTTTTTTAGGATCATGCACTGCTTCTGGCTGTGAGGCCACTATTTAATTTACTCCGTAGCTGAAGCCCAATCATTCAAACTTTTAGTAAATTAAAAATGCCACCTTTAAGCTTCCACTGAAAACCTTGTGGCAAAGTGGAAGAGCAGCTTTGATAATAAATCACAGAAATATAAAGCAAAAGGTGTGAATCTCATTTTTTTCTGAGGACCTATAAAGTGATCAACCTGTTTGTCTGCCTAGTTTTCAGAAAAACTTAATTTAGAAAAAAAAGTTATAACATCAGCCAGGGACTGGAGAGATTTTTATTTTTACTGAGCAGGAGGTGCCCTCCCTTTTGGAATTGAAACGGCCCAGGAGCAAACCCAGCTCCAGCCTCAGAGGCTGACTCCCCTCTGCACTCATTTTCCCCTACAAATTTCACGACAAAAATACCAAATATATTTCCTTTTTGTAAAATAAACCTACTTGTTTAGATGTGTCTTTGTGAAATCCCCTGCCTGTGCGAGAAGATGCGATGTAGAAGATCACACAGCGCTGTTGATAACACTGATCCGGCTCTGGGAAATGGGAGGGGGTGGAAAGGGGGATGGAACGAGACAAGAAGAGGAAAAAAGGAGGAAATGATGGTTCTGCCCCAGATTTCTCTGTGGTTTGGCACTGCTAAGCTTCAACCCTCCCAGAGCTGAGGTATTTTTGTGACAGCGGTGCCGTGCCCAGCCCTAACACTCCAAACAACTGCAAGAAGTTACCAGGCTGAGATGCAGCTGAGCCAGAAACATTTACTTTGGAGAAACTTTTGCTCCAATGAAACTGTGTGAGTAAACCTTGATCACTTGCCAAAAAAACACCTTAAACCTTGATCACGTTCCAAAAAATACCTTAAACCTTGATCATTTGCCAAAAAACAGCTGCTTTCCACCTGCATCCATCCAAACCCCTCCCGGTGCCTCTGCCTCC
>NW_026630595.1:0-1360 GCF_030028575.1 Malurus melanocephalus
TGATAAGTGATTTTTTAGACAAGGGAAATGAAGTACATCTAATCTATCTGGACTCAGACTCCATGAATAATTGATTTTTCACTTCAATTGCTCATAAAAAAAAAAAAAAAAGTGAGAAAAATAATAACAATAATGATTACAATCAATCAATTAAAGAATATGGAAAAGGTAATAATTTTAAAAAGAAACACACTTTTTGTGTGTCTATGCATTCATATAATTTAAAAAAAACCCACTATTTTAAAATCATAATAGCAAAGAATAAGTGGAGAAGGTAGCTATTTTCTGCCAAATCTAAGCAGGAACTAATAGCAATGAGATCATATAAGGCCTGTCTTCATATTTTTTTTAAAAATGGCATTGTTTTGTTGGATTAGATATTTTAAGAATTTTAGGAAAGAAGGATTTCAAAAGAGYTTTAAAATCAGCCCAGGATATGTTAAGTTAAGTTATTGCAGCTAACAATCATTTGATAAGCAAGAGATGGWACTATCATTGCTCCAATACTTAAAATCAAGGAAAAATGTTATCTGAACAAAACCAAAACCTAAAACATAGATAAAAGACTTTATAGGGAAGTAATAAAATTAATCTCCTTTATTTGTCAAAGCAAAAGAAAAAGAAATCTGAGAAAGTATAGATTACAATTAAAATAGTAACATTAGTAAAAATGCTATTGTTGGAAAAAGCCTTTGGGAAATGGCTTGAGAAACCCATGAAAAAGGACAGCAATATAATCCCATCAGTAGGAACAGTAAATTGCTAACTTAATAAAAGTATCAGATGTTTGGAAATAATTTTTAAAGCTTCACATACCTCAACTAATCCTTTCAGAAGAATGCTTTTTTGGTCATARGACTCTACTTTTATTTAGTTAAAAAGAGAAGACATCTATGTCCTCACAAATCCCATCATAAAGGTAACAGTGAAGAAAGAAAACACATTCAGATGGGTTGGTTGCTAATTTTACAAGATGTCTTAGGCTCTACCAATATGGTTATTTAAACTGCTCTTAAAAAAAAGGAATACTTCCTTACAGTGAAAAATAAATAAGGGTAATTGTTTTCCAATGCACACATAATTAAAAATAATTGTTATAAGTTTCTGTCACAGTTCTGGCAAATACATAAAGAGGTTCATTACTTAGAAAGATAAACCCAGATCAGTCAGGATTTACTGTGGTTAGACAAATTGCTGATARTAAAATTAAGATGTCTGTGAGTTGAGTTACAGTCCCCATGAAGGTAACATCTGATACATTTTATTGTTTCTCAGAAGTAAGTAAAATTTTTTAGCCCAATAAAATGTAAACATAAATTGCTTCTATTAAGAAAAAAAACAAACAAACAAAAAAAAAAAA
>NW_026630596.1:0-1308 GCF_030028575.1 Malurus melanocephalus
GGGGTAAAGAAAGGCGGGGAGGTGGGAAGATGGGGAACCAGGAACGGCAGACGGATCACCTGCCTGCAGGCAGGCTCAGGGCGATCCTCCTCCTGCGGGCACGGCCCGGGGGAACGCGGCGGGGGCTCGGGGGGGTGTCACCGGGGGGCGCCCCCGGGGCTGGCCCCGGCCCGCCGGACGGCATTGGGGCCGCCGCGCCCGGCTCGGCTCGGTCCGCACCCCGCGTTGCTCCGCGCCGGGAGCGGGACCGAAGCTTTGACTCCGCGCTCGCTGCCCGCTCGCCGGGGCCGCCGAGCACCTGGGGCCGGTTTTATGTGTTTGTCCTGACGCTCCTCCCCCCGGTCTGCCTCCCGCGTGTCGCGGGCTGTCCCGCAGCCTCCCGGTGCCCACGTCGAGGTGAGCCCCGGGCGGCAGCAGCATCCCCGGAGCGCTGCCCCGTCCGCACCGGGGGCGAGGCGGCACCGGCTCCCAGCGAGAGAGAGCCCCGTGTGCCCGCAGTGACCTCCCCGCTGGTTTTGTGACCGAGCCTTCCAGTGACAGGGAAGGGCTTGGGCCCGCCAGCCCCGCATGGCAGTGGGCTCAGGGCGGGTGTCCGTGGTCTGAGCCCACGGCGAGGGCGGCCCGGGGGCTGCGGGGGCGCTCCGCGGAGCCGCTTGCCTGCCGCGGGGCGGGGGAGCCGGCCCGGCCGGGAGGAGGATCCCGGCTCCTCGTTGCGGGAATTTACACGGATATAGTGACTATTTTATTATCCACTTAAAATATTTCAAACAGGGAGGTTACCTAAATGATAACAGGGGTGTGGTGCGGGAATTGTTCTGCTGATAATGTTTTTCTGAAAACAAAAACACGATGACAGGATCCCTTAGGGTCCCTCCGAGGAGCCAGTCCAGCGCCCCCRGGGGCTGGGCAGGAGCCCCTCTCGCGGGGCAGCGGGTTCCGTCCGCCCGGAGCCCCCGCTCTCCCGAAAGGCTCCAGACGGGGGGTCCAAGAGGGGTGCGGCTGGTCCTGGGGGTGGACGGCCAGGTCCATCCCTGCCGAGTTCCCGGGGCATGGAAGGGGTGTCCCAGTCTCCATCGTTCCGCGTTCCCCGCTGCGGCGGATCATTCACATCGCCTTAGCGCCCCGCAGCCGCTCCTTGCGGCCGGGCCGCTCTTCCCACGGCCGCCGGAGCCAGCGGGCGACCCGGCCCCGGGCCAGAGCGGAGGACGGAGCGAAATGCGGGAATGCGGGGACGGCGGAGGGTGCGGCGTGCAGGGGGTGCGGCGTGCGGGGGGTGCGGGGAGCAGGTTCGGGGGTGCGGGGTATGGG
>NW_026630597.1:0-1301 GCF_030028575.1 Malurus melanocephalus
TCCCCATTTTCCCTTTCAGGGTGACCCAGTGCAAGTACAAACAGAATTTATATCCTGAGATCCCATTTTGTCACCGTTTTTCCCCATTTTTTAACTTTTTTTTCCCATTTTTTCCTCCGTTTTTCCCCATTTTTTCACCGTTTTTTTCCATTTTTTCCCATTTTTTCACCATTTCTCCCCATTTTCTCCCCTCAGGGTGACCTAGTGCAAGCACAAACAGAATTTATATCCTGAAATCACATTTTCCCACATATTTCTGCCATCTTTTGACCTATTTTTCCCGTTTTTTCACTGTTTTTCCCATTTTTTCACCCTTTTTTTCCATTTTTTCACTGTTTTTTCCCGTTTTTTCACCATTTTTCCCCCTCAGGGTGACCCAGTGCAAGTACAAACACAATTTATATCCTCAAACCTCATTTTTCCCATTTTTCCACCCATGTCCCCTGTTTTCCCACCTATTTCTGCCATTTTTTCACCGTTTTTCCCCATTTTTTCACCATTTTTTTCCAGTTTTTTCACCATTTTTTCCTGTTTTTTTCACCATTTCTTCCCATTTTCCCCCTCAGGTGCAAACACAGGCAAAATTTATCTCCTCATTTTATATCCCCCCATTTTTTCCCTATTTCTCTCATTTTTTCCCCTATTTTCCCCATTTTTTTACCGTTTATTCCCATTTTTTCACCATTTCTCCCCATTTTTTTCCGTTTTTTCAGCATTTTTTCCCGTTTTTTTACCGTTCCTCCCCGTTTTTTTAGCGTTTTTAACCATTTTTTCATTGTTTTCCCACCTATTTCTCTCATTTTTTCCCCTATTTTCCTCATTTTTTCACCGTTTTTCCCCATTTTTTCACCGTTTTTTCCCATTTTTTCACCGTTTCTCCCCATTTTTTCCCATTTTTTCTCTGTTTCCCCCCGTTTTTTCACCATTTTCCCCCATTTTTCCACCATTTTTCCCCATTTTCCCACCTATTTCTGCCATTTTTTCACCATTTTTTTCCATTTTCCCCCCATTTTTTCACCCTTTTTTCCCATTTTTTCACCATTTCTCCCCCTCAGGGTGACCCAGTGCAAACACAAACAGAATTTATATCCTGAGATCCCATTTTCCCCATTTTATCACTGTTTTCCCCCATTTTTTCACTGTTTTTCCCCATTTTTTCACCATTTTTCCCCATTTCACACCTATTTCTGCCATTTTTTCACCGTTTTTCCTCATTTTTTCACCGTTTTTTCCCATTTTTTCCCCATTTTCTCTCCCAGGTTGACCAAGTGCAAACACAAACAGAATTTAGATCCCGAAAT
>NW_026630598.1:0-1361 GCF_030028575.1 Malurus melanocephalus
GCAGCTAAATATGCAAATTTATGCAAATTAATCTTCATTCCCTCCCCTTTAACATCCCTTGCATTTATTACAATTTTTTTCATATTTTTTACCCCGAAAAATTCGGAGTTTTTAGAGTGAAATTTTGACTTTTTATAGAAAATGCAATGAATATAAATGAATATAATGAATATGCAAATGAGGCCCCGCCCACCTGGGCGTCGGTCAGTGTCAGCCAATAGATGGAGACCCCTCCCAAAATTCCCATTTTTTTGCCCCAAAATCCTCAAAATTCTCCAAAAATTCCTGATTTTTCTCTTAATTTTTCAATCAAAATTCGAATTTTTCCCAAAATTTCCCATTTTTGTCCCGATTTTACTGCAAAAACCGCTTTTTCCAAAAAATTCCCCAAATTTTCCCAAAATTTTTAATTTCTTCCCCAGAAATTCTCATTTTTTGTCCCAAGACGCCAAAATTTCCATTTTTACCCCAAAATCCCCAAATTTTTCCCCAACATTCCTAAATTTTCCCCGTTAAATGTCCCAAATTCCCATTTTTTCCCCAAAAACCCCCAAAATTTCCTCCAAAAACTCAATTTTTACCCAAAAATCTCCCAAAATCCCCAAATTTTCACGAAAAATTTGGTTTTTTCCTCAAAAATCCTAATTTTTTTGAGTGAAAATTCCAAACTTTGATCCAAAATCCCATTTTTTGACCCAAAATCCCCATTTTTCACCCCAAAACCCTCAATTTTTTTCTCAAAATCGCTCCCTAATGACATGCAAATTACTCTAGTGAATATGCAAATGAGGCCCCGCCCACCTGTGCGTCAGTCAGGGGCAGCCAAAAGATGATCCCCCCTCCCAAAATCCCCAAAATCCCCATTTTTTCACCCAAATTTCCCTTTTTTTCCCCAAAAATTTCCCAATTTTCCATCATAAATCTCCAAAAGTTCCAATTTTACCCCAAAATCCCTAAATTTTACCCAAAATTCCCCTTTCTCCCATCAAAATCCCCCAAAAATCCATTTTTTGGCCCAAAATCCGCAAATTCTCCCAAAATTTCCAATTTTTTCCCAAAAATCCCAAAAATTCCTATCAAAAATCCCAATTTTAATCAAAAATCCCCAAAAATCCCCAAATTTTCCTGAAAATTTCCATTTTTTTTCCTCAAAATCCCAAGTTTTGACCCAAAATTCAATTTTTTTAACCCAAAATCCCCATTTTTCCCCCGAAAATCCCCATTTTTTCATCCCAAACCCCTCCCTAATGACATGCAAATTACTCTAATGAATATGCAAATGAGGCCCCGCCCACCTGTGCGTCGGTGAGCGGCAGCCAATAGATGGACGGCGCCGCTTTGGTTTTCCGGAACAAATCGTC
>NW_026630599.1:0-1361 GCF_030028575.1 Malurus melanocephalus
ACAACTTAGAGACACTTAGGGACACTTAAAACCACTTAGGGACACTTAGGGATGGTGCGAGCGGTTCCCGGTGCTCKGTCTGGGACCCGACGGGACCCCCACGGGACCCCAATTCCCCGGGGTGTCTGAACCCCCACGGGACCCTCATGGGGCCCCCATTCCCTGGGGTACCCGGGACCCCACAGGACCCCCTGGGACCCCCACGGGACCCCCATTCCCGGGGTGCCCGTGACCCTGTGCAATCCGCGATGGGATTTACACCGCGCGGAGGGGCTCTCGTGGATCTCAGCAGCGGGGACACGCGGTGACACCCGCATACCCCAAGTGACACCCGCACACCCCGTGTCACACAGTGGTGACAGCGCGGTGACACCGCTCCCCTCGCGATGCCCCGCGCAGGGTACGCGGTCGAGGTGCGCAGCGCGGTGCTGCAGCGGGGTCACGCGGGGACACCGCCACTTTCCGTGTCACACCGCGGTGACACCGCGGCTCCCCCGTGTGACACCGTGGTGACACCGCGGCTCTCCCGTGTCACACCGCCGCTCCCCGTGACGTAGTGACACAGTGGTGACACCTCTCCCCCCGCTGTCACCGCAGGGTACGCGGCCGAGTTGCACAGCGCGGTGCTGCAGCGGGGACACGCGGTGACACCGCTCATATCCCGTGTGGCACCGTGGTGACACCGCGGCTCCCCCGCGCCACACCGTGGTGACACAGTGGTGACACCGCAGTCCCCTCTATCCCCCCCAGGTTACGCGGCCAAGGTGCACAGCGCGGTGACACTCGCACATCCCGGGTGACACTGTGGTGACACCGCCCCCCCGCTGCCCCCGCAGGGTACGCGGCCGAAGTGCAGCGGGGACAACGCGGTGACACCCGCACACCCCGTGTGACACTGTGGTGACACTGTGGTGACACCGCCGTTTCCCCATGGTGACACCCCGCTGTCCCCGCAGGTTACGCGGCCGAGGTGCGCCGCGCGGTGCTGCAGCGGGACGCGGTGACGGTGGTGACACTGTGGTCACACTGTGGTGACACTGTGGTGACACTGTGGTGACACCGCTCCCCGCTGTCCCCGCAGGTTACGCGGCCGAGGTGCAGCGGGGACACGCGGTGACACCGCCACTCTCCGTGTCACACCGCGGTTCTCCCATAGTGACACCGCCACTCTCCGTGTCACACTGTGGTGACACCGCTGTCCCCCATGTCCCCCCCAGGTTACGCGGCCGAGGTGCGCAGCGCGGTGCTGCAGCGAGACGCGGTGACACCGCCGCTCTCCATGTCACACCGCGGTCCCCAGTGTCACACCGCGGTTCCCCCATGGTCACACCGCGGTCTTCGCTGTCCCCGCAAGGTTACGC
>NW_026630600.1:0-1300 GCF_030028575.1 Malurus melanocephalus
CCTCACCAGCAGCGTGCAGCGGCGTCCACTTCCTCTTCCTCTCCTTGAGCAGGGCGGAGGCGCCGTGGCTGGTGAGCACCTGCACGCAGGCCGTGGCGCCGCGCTCCGTGGCCAGGTAGAGCGCCGTGCGGCCGCGCTGGTCCCGCACGTCCAGGTTCACCAGCGTCTCGGCCAGCGCCTTGAGCGCTTCACAGTGACCGTTGTAGGCCTGCGGACAGTGGGGACATTGGGGGCGTTGGGGACATTGGGGATAAAGGGGGGGGGTGGTAATGGTGGGGCAGCCAAAGTGGCCACCAGGCAACCGAAGTGGCCACCAGGTACCCAGAAATGTTCTCTAGAATTGTCCCCATGCACTCAAAGTGGCCCCCAGGCACCCAAAAATTTCCTCCCCAGGTACCCAGAACTGATCCCAGCCAGAGTGGCCAGCATGCACCCAAAGTGGCCCCCAGGCACCCGGAGATGTCTCCCAGAAATGTCCCTCGGGTAGCCAAAGTGGTCCCAGGGTAGCCAAAGCAGTCCCAGAGTAGCCAAAGTGGCCACCAGGCATCCAAAGTGGTCACCAGGCAACCGAAGTGGCCACCAGGTACCCAGAAATGTTCTCTAGAATTGTCCCCATGCACCCAAAGTGGCCCCCAGGCACCCGGAGATGTCTCCCAGAAATGTCCCCTGGGTATCTAAAGTGGCCACCAGGCACCCAAAGTGGCCCCCAGGTAACCAAAATCGTCACCAAGCACACAAAGTGTCCCCCAGGCACCCAAAGTGGCCACCCAAAGTGATCCCTGGGTACACGAACCTTTCCCCCAAGCACCCAAATTGGCCACCAGGCAACCAAAGTGGTCACCCAGGCAACCAAAACTGGCCCTTGAGCATCCAGAGATGTCCCCTAAAAGTGTCCCCTGGGTACCCAAAGTGTCTCCCAGGCACCCAAAAATTTCCTCCCCAGGTACCCAAAACTGTCCCCAGCCAGAGTGACCACTGGGTACCCGAAGTGGCCACCAGGCACCCAGATGTGTCCCCAGAAGTGGAAGCCCAAAACACCCCAGGAACCCTTCCAGGACCTGGCATGAGCCCAGGCCCCCCTGATTCCCCTTCCAGGACCCCAGGACACCCCATTTCCCCTCCCAGGACCCCCCATTTCCCATTTCAGGACCCGGCACTCACAGCTAAGTGCAAAGGGCTGACGGGGACGGAACTTTCCACGTCCTCCAGGCAGTTAAAGGACATTTCCAGGAGCTGCAAGGGAACACAACAGGTTTGGAACGGGTCTGGAATGGGGCTGGAACGGGAATAAAACGGGAAC
>NW_026630601.1:0-1307 GCF_030028575.1 Malurus melanocephalus
CTGTGTAAATCAGCCCTGTGTAAATCAGCATTCTGTGTAAATCAGCATTCTGTGTAAATCAGCCCTGTGTAAATCAGCAGTGGAACTGTGCCATCCTGGAATGGGCTTGTGCTTCAAATGGCTTCATTTATAAATGGTTTTATTTGCCTCTACTGCTTTCACATCTACACTGAGCTGTGAAGGGTTGATTCTGAATGCTGCCAAGGTGCTCGTGCCTCTTGAATGCAGTGTTATTAATACCCTTATCTGTAATATCTTCTCAGGGAGGTGGGAAATTTCACCTGAATATTTTTTTTTGGCCTTGCTCTGTAGTAGCATGTTTGGTGAGAAATATTGCCCTGTTGTGGACTGTCTATGTATCTAAAAACAATAACCTTGGTATCCGTGCAGAATAGTGAACAGTCCTCTGTCCATGCTCGGGGTTTCTGCTGCTGACACTGTCACCTGCTGGCCACGGAGAAGCTCGCCAGGATCTGGGCAACAACTGATGGATTAAATATCAGAAATTACCCATAAACATGCTCTGGGTTATCCAACTCCAAACAGGATGGTAATTCTGTACATGGAGGTAGAACCAGGAAAGGTTCCTCATTTATAAAACATCTAAATCTCATGGGGTTTTCATGCAAAGGAAACCATGGTCTCATCACAGGGACCATGTGGGGGTAAAGTGCTCATTCCAGTAAAGTTATTGAGAGCCAGCTGAGCCATAGCCAACAAGGAAGGGAAAAGGGAAAAAAAGACTGGTTCTGGTGCTTCTGGTGGGTTTTTGTCACATTGGACCATGGACACAATCAGACTTTAAGAAAGGGTCACATCTTTGTATTGAGCAGCAGAGCTCAACAGGAACCAAAGGACCTTCAGTGACCATCGACTCTGGAGCTTTTACAGAAAAGGAGAATTGCTCTGAAAAACCCTCTCAGCCCTGCCCTTGTCCTGCCCTTCCCTCTGTTGACACCGATGGTGCATTTTCTGCCAGTCTGGGCCAGAATCTCATTTGGTGTAAATCTGAGCCAGTCTGGATTCACGGCTGCAATGAAGGGCTGCAGGGCAGTTTATCCTCCTCATTTTGAGGAGTAACCCCTGTTTCCCCCAGACCCAAGAGCTCTCTGTGTTCTCTGTGGTGCACTGTTCACTGTGATTTTTCTGTTTCAGACACAGAAATGAGTTCTGAGCTGGACAAAGGTGCTGAACTGCCCCTGCTATTCCAAAGGATAACCCCACTATTCCAAAGGATAACCACTCTGATCCCAATGGATAACCCCACTATTCCAATGGATAACCCCACTATTCCAATGGATAACCCC
>NW_026630602.1:0-1361 GCF_030028575.1 Malurus melanocephalus
GAGCCAACAAGAAAGATGGAGAGAGACAATTTCCAAGGGCCTGAAGTGACAGGACTCCAATTTTGGACACCATCACTCCCTGCCACAATCCAGGTCAGGCTGCAGTGACCTCACCAAAGCTGATGGATGACTGCTGCCTGCAGGAGGTGACATCCTAACCCATCACTGAGCCCCTGCACTCAGCAGTGACATCCATCCCTAATCCAGCAAGCATCTCTGCAAGGGCTGGGACTCTTGCAGGAGGTGTTACAGGGGGTGTTACAGGGAATTTTTAGGATATCCTACAAAAAAACTTTTAGGAAATTTTTAGGATATGGTACAAATACAGGGCCACATAGTCCTGTCAAAACCACTGCAAGGGAGCTGGGAGATATTCTTGGCTTTAGAAATATGGAACAAACTGAAATGGAAGCAGAGCACCAGGACCRGCACCCAGAGCTTTGTCATCCAGAAGAATTTGCCATTAGAATGACACCCTTGAATTACTCTCTGGCATSAGGATGGGGATGGAGCTAACTTGTGTCGAGCTCCTGAGCTGGAAAGGTCGAGGAAAATCCTGCCCAAAGCTTCAGGCTGAGCCCAGCCAGCTCCCCATTCCCTGAGCGGGAGCTGCTCAAGAAACAAAGGCCCAGGGATGGCAAAGCCCTTGCAAGCAGAGGTCATGACCAGAGGCCTGGGGGGAACTCACTGAACAAGGCAGGAAGGCGAGGGTGGACCCTGAGCAGCTCCTGGGGAAGGGAKGGGAAGGGAGGGGAAGGGAAGGGCCACCGCAGCAGTTTCCCGATGCGCACTCAGAAATGTCAGTAAGCAGCACAGACATGAACCAGCCCTGACAGATGGAGCCATCCTGGTTTTTGTTTGTCTCCAAAGTTGTCAGTTCAGGTCTCCAGGTCAGAAATCATTTTATCTGTTAAACCATATGCTTTGTAGAACAAAACGCCTGGCAGACTTCAAGGCATATGTATTTTAAGGAGCGCAGTAACGCGATGAACATCAGCAGACACTCGCTCCCYGGTTGTTATTGCCGTGCTACGGACGAGGCTTTTCCCCTCTTGCCCTGACTGTGGCCTGCAAATCACGGAGAAAAAGGAAAATACAAGTTCACCCCACTTTGACGTAACCATTTGTGAGTATCCTGATCTAGAAATCCAATAAAGAATYGTGGAAAGGCTTGTGCTGAAAGGAATCATAAAGCTCATTCTGTTCCAAATGTGTCATGGGCAGGGACASCTTCCACTGTCCAGGGTGCTSCAAGCCCTGTCCAGCCTGGCCTTGGACACTGCCAGGGGTGGGGCTGATGCCTCAGGATTTCAGTTTCTCTATTTCCATGTCTCTGTAACCCTGCAAATCTTCAGTGTTTA
>NW_026630603.1:0-1361 GCF_030028575.1 Malurus melanocephalus
TTTCCTTTGGCCTCTCCATGAAAAAAATATTATACCAGCCCAAGGTAAAAAAAAACGAGAAGAAAGCATCGTTTGTCTGATAAGGCTGTAAAATTTACTGAAGCCATCAATCATCATGACTTAAAGTCATCACTTGGGCCTGAAGAACTGAAGCACTTTATTTTCTGCTACACCATTTTCTCTTCTTCCCATATATTTTCTGGAATGATCTTCTGGTAGGTAAGGTGTTCCATGCAATTATGTGAAGCATTCATTGCTGGGCTTTGAAATGCTGTCACCAAGGTGAAAGAATCCTTCAGAGTTTTACCTGCTGCTAATGGCAACATCAGAATTAAGGAATCCATCAGGAATGAGACTGTTCCTGTCCTTGTGTCCAGATGCTGTGCTGTGTAAGTGCTGCCATCACACAGAGGATAAAAATTCAGCAGTGGGTGGGAGCTGCTTCACCCCATCCTGACAGATTTAAAGATTTAAAGTCTGAGGTAAGTGCATTTTGTTTTGCTTGTGACAAACCCCTGCAAACACCCCTTCACAGAGCAGGACCAAGCATCACTGGGATGTCAGACCCAAATCCTCTTCCTCCTGCTCAGTTTCGTGGTTCTGATGGTTTCAGCAGGAGCAGAGGATCAAGAGGCTCCTGCTCCCTGTCCCAAACCTCAGCCCCAAGGGGCTTTGCCTGTAAGACTCCATTAACCATGATTTATGGCACAGAATGGCAAGCCAGAAAACATTCATTTTTTACAGCTGCTGCCCTGTGCTTTAACTAAAAGTGCAGTGTAAAGCTTTACATTTTGCAGCACAAAACTTTTGCATTCTGTGCAGTTACTGTCCGTGCTGCTGCAGTGCTCTCACACTTTTTACATATTTTTTGTAGTAACTGTAAGAAACACAATGTGGCTTTAAAGCCAAAATTCTCTTTATTTTACCTGAGATGCACTAATGCTACTGTTCAGGAACAAATTTCAAGGAATTCAGTACAGAAAAACAATTTAATTGCTTCATATGTATGCTTATGGAATTTTTTTGGAAAAGTAGGCAGCTGAAGCAATCTTGTGCTGAGTACCAAACCAGCAGGCTGCTCTCACTGTCTGCACCTCTAAACATCCACCAAATGTCATATTTGGCACAAAAAGCACCTTTTAGGATGCAGAATTTTTGTGAGGACAGTGGTTGGAGCTGTAACCCTGAAGCCCCAGGTCACAGCAGAAAACYAAGGACACCAACAGGCAAACTGAGAACCTTCTCACACTCCATGGAAGCAGCAGAAAAACACCATTTTGATAATAAAATGTGATAATAAAAGGTGCTATAATAATTTTATAGGTAGCCTGTGCCCATGGTAGATTTTTGCTGTCAGTGAA
>NW_026630604.1:0-1361 GCF_030028575.1 Malurus melanocephalus
TCCAGAGGGACCTGGACAGGCTGGAGAAGGGGCCTATGGGAATCTCATGTGATTTAACAGGACCAGGAGCAAGGTGCTGCAGCTGGGTCAGGGAGACCCCTGGGATCAGCACGGTCTGGGGATGGACAGACCCAGAGCAGCCCTGGGGAGAAGGACTTGGGGGTGATGGTTGACAAGAAGATGAACATGATCCAGCAGTGTGTGCTCAAGGCCCAGAAAGCAAATCCTGGGCTGCATCCAAAGCAGTGGGGCCAGCAGGGCRAGGGATGGGATCCTCTCTGCCCCTCTGCTCCCCTCCTGTGGGACCCCACTGCATCCAGCTCTGGGGGGACAGCACAGGGAGGACACTGACCTCTTGAAGTGAGTCCAGAGCAGGGACACCAAGCTGATCAGAGGCATGGAGCACCTCTACTGTAATGAAAGCCTGAGAGAATCAGGATTATCAACCTGAAAAAGAGAAGGCTTCAGGGTGACCTTATTGTGGCCTTCTAGTACTTGATGGGAACTTACAGAAAAGATCAGGCAAAACTATTTACAAGAACATACAAGGAGGAATGGATTCAAAATAAGAGAGTAGGTTTAGATTTGGCAGTAGGAAAAAAAATTCTTTACTGTGAGGGTGGTGAGGTACTGGAACTGAGGTTGCCCAGGGAAGATGTACAAGGCCAGGTTGGATGAGGCTATGAGCAGCCTGCTCTAGTTGAAGGTGTCCCTGCCTGCAGCAGGGAGGTTAGAACTAAATGATCTTCCAACCCAAATAATTCATATGATTCTATGAACCTCTCTGTATAACTTGTTCCAGTGCATCACTACTCCTATAGTAAACAATTTCTTCCAATCTAAAGCTACCCTCTTTTCAAAAACATTTCCTCTTGTCCTATCACTACAGTCTCCAGCAAAAACTCTCTCCCCATTTTTCTTTTAATGTCTTTAAGTACTGCTGGGCCACAATAAGGTCACCCCAGAGCCTTTTCTTCTCCAGGTTGAACAACCCCAACTCTCTCAAGTCTTTCCTCATAGGAGAGGTGTTCCACTGCCCTGATTGACAATTTTCCTGACCCTCCTCACAATTTGCTTTAACACGTCCCTGTCTGTCACTGGGGACCTTAGAACTGGATGCTGTGCTCCAGATGGGGTCCTATGAGAGTAGAATAGAGAGGAAGAATTGCCTCCCTTGATCTAATGGCCACACTGCTTTTGATGCAGCCCTGCTACAATCGGCTTTCTGGTCTGTAAGCACACAATGCTGGGTCATGATCAATTTTTTGTGCACCAGTACCCCAAATCCTTCTCCACTGGGCTGCTCTCAATCCTTGGAGCCCCCAGTCTGTACTGATACCATGGACTGCTCTGACCCCAGT
>NW_026630605.1:0-1262 GCF_030028575.1 Malurus melanocephalus
GGGGGACACGGGGGGGGTCCCCACCTTTATCGGGGTGCGCTTTGCGGATCCCCTCGGCCGTTTGGAAGGCGTGGAAGGAGTTGGGGAAATCCACGTCGGGGTCCGATTCGTCCACGAGCTGATCCAGCAGCTCCAGCGCCTCCATCACGCTCATCCTCCGCAGCGAGCAGGAGCTGTACTGCGCGCTCTGGGGACACCGTGGGGACACCAGGGGGACAGGGTGACACCAGGGGACATAGGGTGACAGCAGGGGGGTACAGGGTGACCTCACAGGACACTTTGACCCCAAGGGACCCAGGGTGACCCCGAGAGGTACAGGGTGACCCCAGGGCACACGGTGACTTCGGGGAGGACAGGGTGACCCCAAGGGACCCAGGTGACCCCAGGGGACGCAGGGTGACCCCAAGGGACCCAGGGTGACCCCGAGAGGTACAGGGTAACCCCAGGGCACACGGTGACCCCAAGGGACACAGGGTGTCCCCAACGCACGCAGGGTGACTCAAAAGCACGCAGGGTGACCCCGAGACTCACAGGGTGTCCCCAAGGGATGCAGGGTGGCCCCAGGGGACACAGGGTGACCCAAGGGACCCAGGTGACCCCAGGGGACGCAGGGTGACCCCAGGAGATGCAGGGTGACCCCGGTGGGACAGGGTGACCCCAAGGCACGCAGGGTGACCCCAGGGGACGCAGGGTGAGCCCAAGGGACCCAGGGTGTCCCCAAGGCACGCAGGGTGACCCCAAGAGGTACAGGGTGACCCAAGGGACACAGGGTGTCCCCAAGGCACGCAGGGTGTCCCCAGGGCACACAGGGTGACCCCAAGGCACGCAGGGTGTCCCCAGGGGACACAGGGTGTCCCTAAGGCACTCAGGGTGACCCAAGGGACCCAGGTGACCCCAGGGCATGCAGGGTGTCCCCAAGGGACGCAGGGTGTCCCCAGGGCACGCAGGGTGTCCCCAAGGCACTCAGGATGTCCCCGGGCTGTCCCCACCTTCCTGCGGACGAACTCCACGGTCTGGTGGGTGTGCATCAGCCGGTACGTGTTGTACACGCGGTCGATCAGCTTCCCCTCCTGCGGGCCGGGCGGGGGCTGGGGGGGCTCCGGGGGGAAACCCGGGTACCCCCTCACCCATCCGGGGGGGCTGAGACCCCCGGGCTCCTCCGCTGGACCCCCCAACACTCACAGCACCCATGGGACCCCCAACACCCCCGGGACCCCCCAATATTCACAGCACCCATGGGACCCCCGGGACCCCGAACACCC
>NW_026630606.1:0-1315 GCF_030028575.1 Malurus melanocephalus
CATGTTGAATGTGACTGTTGACAGGGACTGTGTAAATACAGAGTTGTGCTCCATGAATATTCACATTCAATAAAGGACCCATCAGAATTTCTATGTTCAAATTCCTTTGAGCCCTTCCCCGAAGCGGGAGGGCAGGGACAGCTTTGCAGGCATAAAGGGAAAAGGAGTCCCAGCACAGCAGCACAGCCAGGGAACAGCAGAGCTTGGTCATTTCAGGGCTCCTCTCTTTCTACTCCCACCCTCTCGTTCGGAGCCCCCGTGGTGGTGTAAGGCCAGCAGTTGTGTCAGGGTCCTGCTGCATGTCACAGGCAGGGACAGGCCAAACGTGCATTAATCCCCTGGGTTCTGCACTCTTTAGTGTGGGGGGACCCTGAGCACCCAGAGCATGGAATGGAGGAGAGCAACGAGACATCCCTGGGACCCCCGGAAGGGTGATGTGTTTGCATCTAACCCCTGTCACCCTCTCGCCGTCCCACTCCCAACTCTTTTTCTATTTCTTTCTTACTTTTCTCATTCTTTCTCTTTGCCTCCTTTACAAGTAAATTATATATATATATATATATATATTTTGGCACAAACCTCTAACCACATATGGTTTTAATCACATTTTTGGGCATATTTCGAGCCCTTCTCTATTGATCCATTTTATTCCCAGAGACTTTGTTCCCTTTGCTTTTCTGTGTTTAAACCAGTTTGTAACAGGCCTGCTGACATCTTCAGCAGCATGGATATTTCTGCTGAATATCACTTTTCCAGAAGTGTGCTCAGACTTCAGCTCTTCAGTTCAGGAATTCAATGCTAAAGGTTCATTAACATTTTGAAACTCCTGAAAAAGACAAGCCCCTGGGAATCATCTAAGCTATCAATTCTACTGTGCTTAATTAGACCAATTCCAGAAGTGTATTCATAGTGAATATACGATATTTAAAAACAATGTAGAGAACTTGGAATTTTTTGCTGATTTGGGCAGGACTCAGCCCAGGGCTTGTGGGGCAGGGTCGGGGCCTGTGGGAGGGATGAAAACAGGCAATGGCCGAGAGAGGAGGCTGCTCTGTGCCCTCGGTGGCACGGACAGAGGAGGGAGGGGCCCAGGACATTTGTCATTTCCATCCCTCCCACAGCCCTGGCCCTGCCCCACAAGCCCTGGGCTGAGTCCTGCCCCTGCACGGTCACTCAGGGCCACATGGACACTGCTGGGTTTCTCTGCCAGGCTCTCTGAGCCCAGCCCAKCTCCCTCCAAGCTCTCGGCGCTGCCCTGAGCTCTGTGCAGCACCAAGGGCCTCTCCCCAGCCCAGCCCAGCCGGCTCTGGCCCCA
>NW_026630607.1:0-1302 GCF_030028575.1 Malurus melanocephalus
TTGTAAGCCAAATATAACCTCTTTCCTCTTCCCCACTCTGTTTAATCTCCAGCTCCTCTGGTGGAAAAGACAGTTTGTGTGGCAGCAGTAAAGCCACTGGGACCAAGGGAGGATCTTGGAGACCTCTGGCAAAAGTTTTCTCCCTCGGGCCAGGGATTGTCTCATATCTTATAAATCTCTCCTAGCCCGGGTCTGGAGCTCTGTCACTTGAATTCTCTCATGGGTTTCTTCCCAGCCCCCATGTCCAGGGCTGTTCAAACAGGAGGCCGGGTTAAACCCTTCCCTCTCCTCAATTCTAAATCCTCCTGTTCCACTAAACAAGTTTCATACTGTAATAACCGAGCACTGCTCATCCATTTAGAGGCTCTTTTGGTTTCCAAAGCTTTACCTTGATGCCAGACTTGAACAGTGAGAGATCCTCCTGCTGTCAGTTTTGGAGCCTCAGTTCCCATTAAAGCTGCACAGTTCTGTGACAGTGAGGCCACTCTCTGGCCACTGGGTTAAACATTTCAGCCAAAGAATTCTTTTGGCATGGCCTTGTTTCACACCCATGTACAATTCAAATTCTTTTTCCCTGTCTGGAAGGGCCAGGGCAGGAGCCTCAGTTAATCTGTTTTTTAAGCCTTGAAAATTCTGCTTTCCTTGTGGTGTCCACCCATCCAGTTCCTTGACTGGCAGCACAGGAGTGTTGTAGGGAGACATCCCTGGCTGCAAAAGCCCTGCCTTTAGCAGGGACTCAATAACAGGCTGTAACCCCTTCCTTCCCTCCTTTGGAATGGGGTAGTGCTTTTAGACTCCACTTGTCCTGGTTGCTTCAAAGTGGTTTGGAAAGGCTCCATATCTAATTTTCCATATTTCCCTGGAGCTGCTCACACTTCTGGCTTCATTCACCATAGGCCTTCCCAGACGTGACAACAGCATTAGCCTCTGTATCACCTTTTACAATATTAATTTGTAGCCACAATTTAGCCATCAAATCCCTTCCCAGTAAATTACAATCACAATTAGGAGCAAACGAAATTGCTGCATTTCAAAGCTACACCCCACATCTACTTCTAGTGGTTGAATGAAACACACCCGTTTGTCTTTTCCATTTACCCCCTGAATAATCAAAGAACTTCTTGACAGTTTTCCCCCCTTAGTGGATCAAGAGGCCCCTGTGTCTAKCAGGCAACAGCTCCTCTCAATCCAGAGCCACCCTGAATATTATCAGGGACTCCAGTGTGGTGGGTCCTGGGTATAATGGGAGCTCTGCCACCCCTAACAATCCATCTCCATCGACCAGGGGACTTCCTCCTCCTG
>NW_026630608.1:0-1359 GCF_030028575.1 Malurus melanocephalus
GATGACTTTAAGTCATGATGATTGATGGCTTCAGTAAATTTTACAGCCTTATCAGACAAACGATGCTTTCTTCTCGTTTTTTATACCTTGGGCTGGTATAATATTTTTTTCATGGAGAGGCCAAAGGAAAAGTATACAGAGTATTTGTCAGACTCAGTAGAACACTTCCTTCCAAATGAGCCTGGTCACGGGCCTTGCATTTCCTCTGTGTGAGCAAGAGGCCTTGGGAAGTAAAAGGACTTTGGATTAAATATTATTCAGCAAAAACTGAGTTGTAACTTATGTCCAGCAACAAAGATCACTCTTGGAAAGGTAAAGTAGAGGTAGTGAGTGAATCTTGGGGGTTTATTTTGGTTTTGTCTTTTTTTTGTTTGTTTTTTTATTGGCATTTTTTGGGAGGGGGGGTTGGGTTTGTTTTTGTTTTGTTTTGTTGTTTTGTTTTGATTTTTTTTTTTTTTTAATATATGAGAGCCTGCAGGAAATGTAACAAACTTTAAAAATATAAGGAGTAGGATTGATGCAAAATCCCTTACTGCAGGGGAAAAAGCTATGGTAGGTGAATCATCTGATGAGTTAGTCTAAGAAGCTGTTATTGGCCCATGAAAAGAAATGCTGCCCAACCAAAAATGGAGAATAATTAACACCTATCCCTGCACAATTACAGATAACTTATCAAAGTGAAAGCAGACAGAAGGGAAACAGCATTTTTTAATTGTCATGTTTAAATGAGATTTTACAAAACAGGTGCCATTCAGATTTCCTGCAAAAGTCATCCATCACTATAAGAGTCAGCTATTTTTAACAGTCTCCAAAAGTTAGGAAAAGGAGACAGGAAGAAACTCTGGCAGTGTAGGAACTTTAACAGGAGAAGCATCTGATCTTCAAGGCACTGAGAGGACTTCACCAAGACTTCACTGAAATTAGGATTAAATGTGTTTTGTTCTGGCATAGTCTCAGCTGAACTTTTTTCCCCTGCCTCCCTCTCTCCCCCTTGAAAGAGTAACTTGGTTTAATATCAGAGATATGAGATACCTGGGAATGCTGGCTGGTGCTGAGGAATTGCAGGAACCTGCAAAACGGGGCTGGAACGGCACCCACTGCACCGGGGGCTCCACACCACTGCCATCACAGCTCAGCTGCACCTGAGCAAACCTCTCCCAAAATTATCACAGAGGAGGTTTTGGTGATGGTGGTCGTTTGTCCAGAGCAGGATCAGGTGAGAATTGCTGCTTGTGGAGATCCCTGCACGTGTGGAAGGTGTTTCTCTGACACTCACCCTGAATAATCATCTTTTTAATTGAGGATGGGCAGTAACCACGAGGCTGCAGCGCATTTGGCAGTTCTGAGGACACATCCATC
>NW_026630609.1:0-1309 GCF_030028575.1 Malurus melanocephalus
CACGGGATGTGCACCTGGACCCGGCTCCTACTCACGGCAGGCCAGGCTGGCACAGGACACCGAGGGAACCCAGAGGTCGGAGGAGCCGGTGTCAAACACCACAGTGAAGTCCTGGGGCGGGGTGCCGATGGAGATGGTCCCATAATACTCCACCTGTGGGGCCAGGGATGGATTTTAGGGCATGAAACCAAAMCTGGAGCTTCCCCAGGCTTCATGGTGCTCTTTTTCATGGAGACCCCTTTGTCCAGCAGAGCTCCTGGGGGATATTTTCATTTCCTGGCTCTGTCCAGGGCCACCAGCGTGGGCAGGGAGGGGTGAAGGGTGTGAGCTGTGGGCTTTGGGATAAAGGATTTGGGTGGCCACCCCACCGAGCACCCCAGGGCTGTGTCCCTGAGGATCAGAGCCCACACTCACGTCGAGGGCGTTCAGCAGGGGCTCGGTGGCCGCTCCRGTTCCGTTGGGAAAAGCATGTGGGAATTTGGTGCCTATGTCGTAGTGGTGGTGCTGGAAGAACTGGGGCAGCAAATCCTTCTCCCTGAGGATGTCCCTCAGCTTCTTCCCCCTTTCCAAGGGCAGCCTGGCACAAGCAACAAGGAAAAARAATTATTCAGATGGGATTTTGCTGCCTGCAGTGTGCTCCAGTGACACCTCCAATGTTCTGATCCAACTGCAGGAGCATAGGGAACCCCCCCAAAACTCCGAGTTAAGGATTTCCACAAAATCCCAAAACAACCCTGGAAACCACCCCCGCCAGACACCGCCTCCTTCTCTGCACCCCTGGAGCTGCTTTCCCCAGCCTCAGATTCCCCTCTGCTCCCCAACCCCATTAAAGCCTCCGATTTCTCCTTTCCCCGGTGGCGCTGGCAGTGGCACTGCTGTCACCCACCTGGTGACGCCCTGGCCCAGGGCAGAGGCAGTGCAGAGGAGCACCAGGAGGAGCCACATCCTGCAGGATCCTCCAGGGCAAATCCCTGCGGGGTTATAAAGCCCCTGCCCACCCTCCCTGCCGTGCCAAGGGCATCCGGGACCGGCGGGTGCTGCCCCCTCCCCTCCTTGGGCACCCGGCCAAGGCAGGGGACACCCAGGGACCGAGGGACACGGCAAACATTGGCCAACAGCCACAYGTCACCTGGCAAGGGGGGAATGATACCCTTGTGCCAGCCGGGATCTTCTCCTGGGGACCCCAAATCCAAACTCTCCACCCTTTAGCCCCCAAATCCTTCATCCTGAGCAGGCACTGCCTGGCTGGGGCACAGGATCATGGAATTACAGACGGGGTTGGGCTGAAGGGATCTTATACCCCATCCAG
>NW_026630610.1:0-1313 GCF_030028575.1 Malurus melanocephalus
GTGGGGGATTTGGGGTCAAATTGGTGCAGTTCCCGTTTTCTGGGGGTGGCTGCTGCCAGGGTGGCTCGGCTGGGTCAAAAAAAGCAATTAAAGGGAAAATCATTAATGAGGAATTGAATGGGATGTGGGAACGGGGCCACAGAGATCCCGGACCGGGGGAAAAACAACTCCGGGCGCCCCAAAAGTCGCTGTCACCGGATTTAATCCATTTCCCCTTTTCCTTTTCCCTTTCCCTTTTTCCCTTTCCCGCCCCATTCCCTGCTCGGGATCCGCTCCCGCACCTCTCCCAAAAACCCCTCTGCGATATTTTTTTGGGGCGGAACGCGGGGATTTTGGGGGTTTAAAGGCGGAGCTGAAGCTCCGGGGAGCGGGGAATTGGGCAGGATTTTCCCGATTTCGGTTTTCCCTTCCCCGTGAAGGGTTTTGGGGCCGGGAATGGGGTGGGATCGGGCGGGAAGCGGGGCCGGTGCCGGTTGTTCCCATCCCGGGATGCTCGGCAGGGGGAGCGTTGTGTCCGCGCATCCGCGCTGTCCCCGCGGGGCTCCGGCCGCGCAGCTTTTTTGAACCATTTTTGAACATTTTAAAACATTTTTAAACTTCTTTTTAATTTTTTTTAACATTTCCAAGCGGGATTCTCGCCGGTCCCGCGCCAAATCGCGGCGGAATTCGGTCAAAAATCAGCCGCGGTGATGGGAGGGGAGGAAAAATCGGAATTATCGTGGATGATGGGGGAAGGGAAAGGGGAAAGGGGGAAAAAGGGGAAAAGGGGAAAAAGGGGAAAAAGGGGGGAAAGGGGGAAAAGGGGGAAAGGAGAAAAAGGGGGAAAAGGGGAAAAGAAAAAAAGGGGAAAAAGGGGGAAAAGGGGAAAAGGAGAAAAGGGAAAAAGGAGAAAAAGGGGGAAAAGAGGGGAAAAGGGGAGAAGGAGAAAAAGGGGGAAAAGGAGAAAAAGGGAAAAAAGGGAAAAAAAGGGAAAAAAGGGAAAAAAGGAGAAAAAGGGGGAAAAGGGGCCGCGATTCCTCTGCAGGGGGAGGGGCTCAGCCTCAAAACAGAGCCCGGGGAAGCCACGCAGGGACAGAGGGACAGACGGACAGAGGGACAGACAGACAGAGGGACAGAGGGACAGAGGGGCTGGGGACACCTCAGCCCGGCCAAAATCCCGCCAGGAAAAGCCAAATCCCGCGAAAGGCGCAGTTTTGCACCAAACCCCGCCGCGTTTGTCGAGGCGCTTGGCGCGTTTTGGGTGGAGAAAAGACAAAAACGGCGGCGAGAGGCGAAACGCGGGAGAGGAATAAAAAAAATGGAAAAGAAAAGAT
>NW_026630611.1:0-1299 GCF_030028575.1 Malurus melanocephalus
CTCTGCTGGATCCACAGGATCCCTGTGGAAAGAGAGAAGCAGAACCCTTCACTAATGTCCTGGAATGTCAAACAGGAATCGCAGTCATGGACAGGTGTCAGGAATCACTTCTCTGTGGATTTTCTCTTCTTTGAAAGTGAACAGCACCGCTTCCTAAGGACTCCCTCCTTCCCTCTCCAGGAGTGGTGGGGGGCAAGCGGGCTGTGGGCGGGGTGGTGGCAGAGCGGGCCTGTGCTGGGGAAGCGTGCAGCAGGGCTCACTGATGGTTGCTCCGGCGTGGAGCTGGCGGGTACACCACTGTTGCTGCCTCGTCGGTCCCAAAGCCGCCTGCCTGCACATCCCGACTTTCAGGGGGGAAGCGCGGGTGAGAGCGGGTGTGGGTGTGTGTGCGGGGGCACGTGCGAGGCTGCCAGACGTGCGAGCCGCCCGCCAAGTGGCTCTTGGGCGGCCCGGACTGGACCATGGGACTGCAAGTCTGATCATGGAGACCCAGTCCACCCAAGCACTGGGCCGGGAGGCCAGGTCTACCTATCTAGAGGTCAAAGGGTTTGGTGGGGGGGAATAGAGTGGCGGCACGACAAGCGCTTGAGCACCCAGCACCAGCACCGAGTGAGCTCAAGGTGAACAGGTCTACCCACCGCTCCCTTTACCAGGTGACAAGTCCGGCCGAGGACAGCAGCTCTACACACCCAGAGGCCGTATGGGGTTTGGGGGGGTCAGCAGCAGCAGGAATGATGGGCACTTCCATGCCCCAGCACCAGGCACCATGAGCTCAAGGACAGCAGGTCTACCCAGCGCTGCTGCGCCAGATGCTGAGTGTGATCGAGAACAGGTGTGAGGCTGAGTCTCGAAGGGTGTGCGCCCCGAGAGAACAAATGAACGAATGAAAGGGTCCTCTCTGCTCGTCCCTGCTCGTCCCTGCTCGTCCCTGCTCATCCCTGCTTCTCCCTGCTTCCCTGCTGCCCGGGAGCCCTTTTTGCCCCAAATCCCATTGAATCTGCTCTGCAGAGTCCCTGCAGTGTCCCCTGCCGGGATGGGAGCGGTTGGAAGTGGCCAGAGCTGCACTAAAGGGGCAAGCAGGGCCTGGTGGGCGGGGAGCTCCTGTTATTGCTGTCCGGGAGCCCTTGATGCCACAGAGGGATGGTTTGGAGGGACGAGRCCATCTTCTCATTGCAGGAAGGTTCCTGCCTTCCTTGGCAGACACCTGTCTGTGAAAACAAGGACCGGTGACCTCACACAGCCTCCCTGTAATGTCACAGCTCACTCTATGATGTCACACGACAATTCTGAGATGTCAAA
>NW_026630612.1:0-1301 GCF_030028575.1 Malurus melanocephalus
GACACCCCAGTGACACCCCAGTGACACCCCGGCCGATGCGGTGAGCGCGGCTGAACACCTGCGGGGGACAGGGGACATGATGGGGACATTGTGGGGACACCCCAGTGACACCTCAATGACACCCCAGCCAATGCGGTGAGCGCAGCTGAACGCCTGCAGGGACAGGGGACATGATGGGGACAGTGTGGGGACACCCCAGTGACACCCCGGCCGATGCGGTGAGCGCGGCTGAACGCCTGTGGGGACAGGGGACATTGTGGGGACATGTGGGGACACCCCAGTGACACCCCAGTGACACCCTGGCCGATGCGGTGAGCGCGGCTGAACGCCTGCGGGGACAGGGGACATTGTGGGGACACCCCAGTGACACCTCAGTGACACCCCGGCCGATGCGGTGAGCGCGGCTGAACGCCTGCGGGGACAGGGGACATTCTGGGGACATTGTGGGGACACCCCGGGGACACCTCAGTGACATGGAGGGACACCCCGGCCGATGCGGTGAGCGCGGTTGAACGCCTGCGGGGACAGGGGACAGTGTGGGGACAGTGTGGGGACAGTGTGGGGGACAGCATGCGGACACCCTAATGACACCCCAGGGACACCCCAACCGATGCGGTGAGCGCGGCTGAACGCCTGCAGGGACAGGGGACATGGTGGGGACATTGTGGGGACATCCTGGACACACCCCAGGGACACCCCAGGGACATCCCAGGGACGTGGGGGGACATCCCAAGGACACATCAAGTGACATAAGGGGGACACCCCGGCTGACGTGGTGGGTGACACTGGACAGGTGACAATGGCTGAGCAGGTGACCCCAGCCCAGTGTCCAGTGGGTGACCCCGGCCCAGTGCCCGCTGCCCAGTCGGTGACCCCAGCCTGGTGCCCGGTGAGTGACCCCAGCCCAGTGCCCGCTGCCCAGTCGGTGACCCCAGCCCGGTGTCCAGTGGGTGACCCTGGCCCGCTGCCCGGTGCCCAATGGGTGACCCCAGCCCGGTGCCCGGTGAGTGACCCCAGCCCGGTGCCCGGTGAGTGACCCCATCCCGCTGCCCGCTGCCCACCTGGATGTCGTTGTGGGGGTTCCAGTCCGAGTCGAAGATGACCACGGTGTCGGCCGTCGCCAGGTTGATGCCGAGGCCCCCGGCCCGAGTGGACAGCAGGAAACAGAACTGCTGCGCCCCCGGCGCTGCCCCACCGGAGTCAGGGCGGGAGCAAAACACCCCAAACACCCCAAAAACACCCTAAAACACCCCAA
Source organism: Malurus melanocephalus (assembly GCF_030028575.1). Classification (NCBI taxonomy): domain Eukaryota; kingdom Metazoa; phylum Chordata; class Aves; order Passeriformes; family Maluridae; genus Malurus; species Malurus melanocephalus. The sequence goes on from NW_026630612.1 coordinate 1,256, forward strand.
AAACACCCCAAAAACACCCCAAACCCATCCCCACTGCTGCGCCCCC
>NW_026630613.1:0-1258 GCF_030028575.1 Malurus melanocephalus
GGGAGTGATTTTGGGGATTCCCATGGGATCAGGGATTGATTTTGGGGATTCCCACGGGATCGAGGATTTATTTTGGGGATTCCCATGGGATTGGGGATTGATTTTGGGGATTCCCCTCTTTTCCCAGTGGATTCCATCGATTCCCATTGGGATTCACTCCTTTCCCAAAGGATTTTCTCTTTCCAGGGGGATCAGGTGCAGATTTCCTCAGGATCCCTCCGTTCCCAGGGGATCAAACGCTGATTCCTGTGGGATTTCCCCTCTCTCAGTGGATCCAGTGTCGATTCCTGTGGGATCTCTGCATCCTTAGGGGATCCAACGTTGATTCCTGTGGGATTCCTCTGTTCCCAGGGGATCCAATGTTGATTCCTGCAGGATCTCCCCATTCCCAAAGGATCCAGCATCAGTTCCTGTGCGCTTCCCCCTTTCCTGGGGGATCCGGATCCCTCCTTTCCTGGGGTTCCAAGGGTCAGTCCCCTGCAGGATTCCCCATTCCTGAGGATCCCAACATTCCTGGGGTTCCGAGGGTCAGTCCAACATAGGATTCCCCCTTTCTTGGGGGACCTGGGGTTGTGTCCAGCGGGATCCTTCCTTTCCTGGGGGGGTCTGGAGTTGTGTCCAGTGGGATCCCTCCTTTCTTGGGGCTCCGAGGGTCACTCCCCATGGTCTCCCCCATTCCTGGGTCTCCCCCATTCCCGGATCCCCCATTCCCAGGTCTCCCCCTTTCCCCAGGTCTCCCCCATTCCCGGATCCCCCATTCCAGGTCTCCCCCATTCCCGGGGATCCCCCATGATCTCCCCCATTCTCGGCTCCCCGCTTCCCCCCGGGCTCAGTCGGGTTTCCTGCCCAGCCTGCGGAAGACGCTGCCGGAGGAGCTGCTGACCCTCCCACAGCCCCAGGGCGGCCGCAGCTTGGGCGGGGATTTGGCAGGGCCGGACACGGGGACGGACACGGGGATGGACACGGGGCTGGACACGGGACTGGACATGGAACCGGACACAGAACTGGACACAGAGCTGGACACTGAGCTGGACACGGCCCCGTCCTGGGCGGCTCCAGGGCTGTCCCGGCGCTTTTTCAGGACTCCGGCGTAGGGCAGAGCCTCGGGGTCAGCGGGGTCGGGGTCAGCGGGGTCCAGGCGGCTGAAAACCCCCGAGGGCTGCGGGGAAATGGGGGGATTGGGATCCAGCCAGGATTGCAATGGATCCTCCTGATCCTCCATCCTGAATCTGCCCATCCTGAATCCCCCTGGATCCCT
>NW_026630614.1:0-1268 GCF_030028575.1 Malurus melanocephalus
GCTCAGCAGCTCCCCCCGCAGGCGGGTGCAGGAACAGCGCGATGCGGTGTTCGAGCAGCAGGCGCAGGTGCTGCAGCTCCGCTCCGCCCTCACCCGCCTGCAGGTACGGGGGGGCGGGGCTTCTGAGGGGGCGGGGCTTGTAAGGGGGCGGGGCCTGCGAGGGTGTGGTCAGGGACACGCCCAGAAGGAAATTGGGGGGTATTTTGGGGTCGCTGGGGGGTGTTTTGGGGTCTCACAGGGGGAATTTGGGGTAATTTTGTGAGATTTGGGGGGGTTTGGGGAATATTTGAGGCACACGAGATTATTTCAGTGGATGTTTTAGGGGGATTTTGGGGGGATTTTGGGAAAATTGGGGGTCTCTGGGGAGAATTTGGGTCGTTTTGGGTTCCCACGGGGGGAGTTTGGGGTCAATGTTTAATTTGTGGTCTCACAAGGGTTTGGGGGTGCATGAAGTTATTTCAAGGAGCATTTTAAGGGGATTTGGGGGGATTTGGGGTTATTTAAAATTTTTTGGTTTGTATTTCAGGGATTTTGGGGGATTTTGGAGGTATTTGGGGAGATCTGAGGTTGTTTTGGGGTCCCACAGGGGGAGTTTGGGTCACTCTGTTGCATTTGTGGTCTTGTGGGGGTTTGGGGAGTATTTCAAGGTGCACGGGAGCATTTTAGGGGGATTTTGGGAGAATTTTGGGTTATTTGAAGGTCTCTGGGTTCCATTTGGGGGATTTGGGGTGGGTTTGAGGGTCCTGGGGGCATTTGGGATCCCTGTGGTGTCACATCTGTGGGGTTTTGGGGTCCCTGCAGGGGGATTTGGGGGTCTCTGGGGAGATTGGGGAGGTTACGGGTGATTGAAATGTCTTTGGGTTGGATTTGGGGGATTTGGGGGGTGTTTGAAGGTTCTGGGGGTGTTTGGGGTCCTTTTGGTGTCACATCTGTGGGGTTTTGGGGTCCTCAGGACGCGGCCGCCCCTCTGCGCACCCAGGTCGATCTCGGCTGCAATTTCTTCGTCTCTGCAGAAGTGTGAGTTGGGCTCGGTCCCCAAAACCAACGGGGACCCCCCCTCACCCCCTTTTTTCCCCTTTTTCCCCTTCTGAGGCCCCAAACCCCCCCAGGGACCCCGCCATTTCCCCTCTTTTCCCTATTTTCCCCCATTTCCTCCCCGTTTTCCCCTTTTTCTCCCCCTTTTTCTTCTCCTTAACCCCAGGGACCCCCTGACCCCCTTTTTCTCCTTTTTCCCCAATTTTTTCCCCTTTTTCCCCCTTTTTTCCCCT
>NW_026630615.1:0-1299 GCF_030028575.1 Malurus melanocephalus
TACCAAATAACACTGCGCAGAAGTGAGCACATGGAAATGACTTTTAAACTCATTATAATACAAAGCAGGGATAGGTCATGAATATGTACAGGCGAATTGCAAACTCGGGGAATGTGTAACATGTAACCTGATATATACCAAGCCATACCGTGCTGGGGTGTGCGGCTTAGAGGAGAACCTCCCGCTCACCCAGCGCTGCAATAAACATACCGACTTCACAACTTCAAATTATATAAATTGCGGAGTCTTGCTCAGATCATTTTTGGATCATTTTGGTGAGCCAGCAGGAGAAGCTCTGTCCGGTGCGGGGGCTGTCCAGAACCGGGACTCTTTGGCACGCCCCAGGTCTCTTTTCCTGGATGAACTCCGCTTCTGGTACGTCCACCGCTCAGGCAGAGCAAGTACCCGCTGGCGCTTCATAGGAACGGTATGTTTATCAATCAGGAAGTCTACAAGGAGTACATGTAGCCAGGGGTTGGTAAGACGCCAAGGGATGCCTGGTACACAACGAGATCCCTTATAGGGCTTGCATGCGCCAGCGAGGTTGCCGGCCAGGAAAGGTTTTTCGCAACGATCTGCCGAGTGGGATCAGAGCGAAAGTTCTGCTATTACCTGAGTACAAGCCTGCCAGTAACTGTATAGGAGGCAGGAGAAAGGGTGGGCAGAACCTGGTTGTGTGTTTGTGTGGAGCGCCGCGACTGAGTGTGTGTGTGTATAGGGACCCAGATCCCAGAAGTGAAGCACGGACTGGAACCAGGAAGTGGCAGTTCCCGAGAGCCCGGATTCAGGAAGTAAGTTATGTTTATTCTTTATTTTTGTAATGCATGTTTGCGGTGACTGTGTGTCGTGTGATTACATGCTGTAATGCTGAGTTCTGCGATGGTTCCAGAAGGAGAAAGAAACCCCCAGCACCAGCTCTGGCAACCACACATCAGCATTCACATCATCTCATTCTCCTGGAGGTTCATCTGGAGACCAGGCACTGAGGTGACTGAGGTGACAAGAAGCAGCCCTGAGGGGGCTCAGGATTGTCCCCTGCATCCCTTGCCCTGGCGGGTCAGAGCCCGGGAACACCGAGCGCTGACAGCGCCCTTTGTGTCCCCGTCTGATCACAGAGAGGCGGCTCCCGGCAGGGAAGGCGGAACTTGCCTCCGTGCCCCCGGAGGAACCGGCCGGACGAGGCTCCGCTCCGCCACCACTTGAGCGCGGCTGTTTCTCCTCCCGAGTGCTTTGCGTTGGGTAGAGCGTTCAAATTCCTCCCGTCCCACCCAGCCCCGCGCACCTCCTCCGCACCAGGGG
>NW_026630616.1:0-1298 GCF_030028575.1 Malurus melanocephalus
GTGTTGAATGTACTGGGAGGAACTGGGGGTGCACTGGGAGGGCACTGGGAATGGACTGGGACGGACTGGGAATGAAGCGCGCGGCTCTGGGGCCGAGTCCAGCGCGGGGCACTCGGCGCTGCGGGTCTGCCTGGCAACTGATGAGTCATCAGAGACGCGCGCTCTGATTGGCTGAAGGGCGTTTCTTCCACGCTTCACTGAGATGGACGCGCTGGGGGGGCACTGGGGGGACACTGGGATGGACTGGGAAATGTACAGGGGTCACTGGGGATGGACAATGGCCACAAGGGGGGCTGCGGGCTCTGCGGCGATTCCCAGGGAGGTTTGGAGGGGCTCCGGGGTCATTGGCCGGGCAGGGCCCGAGGGGACGCGCTCGGCCCCGCGCTCACCTTTGCGATCCGCGAAGTACCAGTCTTGCAAGTCGTAGTTGTACCGACAGTACGTGTCCACCTGAACCCGTGTTTCCTCCATCCATTCTGTGTGGCTGTTCCAGTACTGGGCCTGTTTCTCCCCATCGGGGGTGAACCCCACGTAGTGCCCCACATCGCTGTCAAACCTCGCGTACTCCACCCGGTTGTAGATGCGCTTCTCCACGAACTTGACCTTCTCCGTGCCGTTTGTGAAGTGACACTCGGCCGTCATCATCTCCTGGAAGACCCCTGAGTGTGCAGGGACAGGTCAGGGGTGCCTCCCCAGCACCCCCCAAACTCCGGGGCCCCCCCGGATCCCCACCCCGCACCCCCTGTGCCCCCGGCCGCCTCGGGACCCTCCTGTCTGCGCTCCCACTTCCTCTTTCCCACCCTTCTCTGCATTTCCCCTTTCACATCCTCTCCCCGCCATTTCGAGCCACTTCCCAGATCGGTTTTGGGGTTCCATTCCCCTTTTTTCCTCATTTTCCACCCATTTATCCCAAAATCCCTAACCTTCAGCCCCCTCTTGCTCAGTTTTGGGGTCCCACACTCCCTTGTTCCCCCTTTCCCACCCATTTCTCACCTTTCTCCAATCCTCAGCCCTTCCCGCTCTTTCTTTGAGTGTTCCCCTCCTCCTCCCCCTCAATTTTCGGGTCCCACACCCCATTTTTCCCCATTTTCCCCATTTCCCATCGCATTTCCCGTCCCCCCGCTCACCCGAGAGCTCCTCGCCCGCAGCCGGGGCCGCTCCCAGCMCCACCAGTGCCACCAGTACGGCCCCAGCTGCCGCCACTCGCCCCATGGCCAGCGCCGGGCAGGTGCCGCCAGCCCCGAAGCCGCCGCTGGACTGGGAGCTCCAGTCCGGACCAGTGCGGGCTCATCCCCACC
>NW_026630617.1:0-1243 GCF_030028575.1 Malurus melanocephalus
CCCAAAATGACCCCAAATTGACCCAAAATGGCACCAAATGGACCCAAAATAGCACCAAATGGACCCAAAATAGCACCAAATGGCACCAAAATGGCACCAAATGGCATCAAATGTCCCAAAATAACCCCAAAATGACCCCAAAATGTCACCAAATGTGACCAAAATGGACCCAAAATGGCACCAAATGGCATCAAAATGGCCCAAATGTGACCAGAATGGCCCCAAATGGCCCAAAATGACACCAAATGACCCCAAAATGGCACCAATTGGCACCAAAATGTCACCAAATCACCCCAAAATGGCACGAAATGACCAAAATGGACCCAAATGGTCCAAAATGGCCCCAAATGTGTCCACAATGGCACCAAATGACCCCAAAATGACCCAAATGTGACAAAAATGGCACCAAATGGCACCAAAATCTGACCAGAATGGACCCAAAATGACCCAAAACGGCCCAAACTGGACCCAAAATTGACCCAAATGGCACCAAATGTCACCAAATGTGACCCAAATGTCACCAGAATAGCCTAAATTGTCCCCAAGTGTTAGCAAATGACCCCAAATGTCACCAAATGACCCCAAAATGACCCCTAATGGGACCAGAATAGCTTTAAATGGCCCCAAAGGTGACAAAATGGCCCCCAATAGCCCCAAAATGGCTCGAAATGTCCCCAAATTGGCCTCAAATGACCCCAAAATGGGCTCAAATGTCCCCAGAATGGTGCCAGATGTCCTCAAATGTCCCCAGAATGGCACAAAGTGGCCCCAAATGTGACCAACATGGCCTCCAGTGTCACCAAATGTGACCAAAATGGCACCAAATGGCACCAAAATGTGTCCAAATGGTTTAAAATGGCACCAAATTGACTCAAATGTCACCAAATGTGACCAAAATGGCACCAAATGAACCCAAAATGGCACCAGAATGGCATCAAAATTAACTTAAATGACCTAAAATGGACCCAAATGGACCCAAATGGCACCAAATGTGACCAAAATGGCCCAAAATGGCATCAAATGACCTAAAATGGACCAAAATGGACCCAAATGACCCCAAATGGATCCAAATGGACCCAAAATGGCACCAAATGGCACCAAATGTGACCAAAATGGCATCAAATGACCTAAAATGGCCAAAAATGGACCCAAATAACCCCAAATGGATCCAAATGGACCCAAAATGGCACCAAATGGCACCAAAACGGCACCAAAATGTGTCAAAATGGTTTAAAATGACCCA
>NW_026630618.1:0-1239 GCF_030028575.1 Malurus melanocephalus
GGGAAAAATCCAGGAAAAATCGCGGGAAATTGCAGGGAAAATTACAGGAAAAAATCCGGGGAAAAATCCAGGAAAAATCACGGGAAATTCCGGGAAAAATCACGGGGAAATTCCAGGGAAATCACAGGGAAATTCTGGGAAATTTCGGGGAATTCTGGGCAGATCTTGGGGAAAATTCTGGGAAATTCCAGGGAAAATACTGGGAAAAATCCCGGGAAATTCCAGGGAAAAAATCCGGGAAAAACCCCAGGAAAATTGGAGGGAGATCCCAGGAAATCTCAGGGAAAATTCTTGGAAAATTCTGGGAAATTCCAGGGAAAAATCCCGGAAAATCACAGGAAAATAACATCCAAAAAAATCCCTGAAAAATTCAAAATAAACCCCAAAAAATCCCCAAAAATTCCAAGAAAAACCCCCAAAAATTCCCAAAAAATTCCAAAAAATCCCAAAAAATTCCCAAAAATTCCAAAAATCCCGGGAATTCACCTGGAACATGGTGATGGTTTTCCCCATGACGGCGTCGAACAATTCCTGGGCCGCGGCTCCGCTGACGAGGAAGAATTCCGTCAGGAAGGAAAATTCCCGGCACGAGGTGTCCAGGAGGGCGTAGTGCTGACTGCGGAACAGCGACTCAAACGGGTACTGAAAATTGGGAAAAAACGGGAAAAATTGGGAAAAATCATCGGGAAAAATCCCGGGAAAAATCGGGGAAAAAAAACGGGAAAAAATCGGGGGGAAATTGCGATTTTTTTTGCGGTTTTTATGCCATTTTTTGTGATTTTTTCTTCTTTTCCATTTTTTCCTCAATTTTTTCCATTTCTTGCTCCACTTTTTCCCCATTTTTTCCCATTTTTCCCCAAAATTTCACTCCCACTCCATCCCAGTCCATCCCAGTTTGTCCAGTTACCGTAAATACCTTAAAAATCCCCCCTTTCAACCTTTTTCCCATCGATTTTTGCCCTAAGAACTCCAATGTTTCCTTTTTTTTTACGATTTTTTTCCCGTTTTTTTCCCCAAACTTCACTCCCAGTCCATCCCAGTTCATCCCAGTCCATCCTAGTATTCCCAAGCCCCATTTTCCCCCATTTTTGCCCCCAAAAATCCCATTTTTTYCCCCAAAAATCTCATTTTCGCTCCATTTTTTCTTCGATTTTTTTCCCGTTTTTTCCTGGTTTTCCCCCAAATCCTCCTCCCAGTCCCTCCCAGTATTCCCAGTCCTTCCCAGTCCATCCCAGTATT
>NW_026630619.1:0-1299 GCF_030028575.1 Malurus melanocephalus
GAAAGAGATTTGGGATGGAAAAGCGGGGGTTGGAATGAGGCTGGTTGTGCTGGGAAGAGAGTGGGACAGGTCTGGAGGTCTTCGGGAGGTGGGGGGGAATTGGGAGGGGGCTGTGGGATCCTGGGTGTGACGGGAGGGCTTTGGTGGGTGCTGGGATGCTAGGAAGGGATTGGGAGGAAGTTTCAGGAGGTCCTGGGTGCGCTGGGGTGCTTAGAGGGAACAGGGATGTCTGTGAGACAGAAGATCGGAAGGGCACTTAGAGGGAATAGGGATGTCTGTGAGAGATTTTTGGGGGATCCTGACACCTGTGAACCCCCAGGGATGGTGCCAGATGCCACCCGCAGCAAGATGCTGACGGGGATCGGGGGCTTCGTGTTGGGCTTCGTGTTCCTGGAGCTGGGACTCTGCTTCTACTTGTGCCAAAAGGTTAAGGGGGGTATTGGGGATCGTGTACTCCCTCTGACGGGCGTGCTCATCCAGCACCAGAAGATCCACACTGGGAAGAGGCCCTACAAGTGTCCCGAGTATGGGAAGAGGTGTCCGAGCAGCTCCCAAGTCCTCATCCATGAGCGGATTCACACAGAGGAGAGGCCCTTCCACTACCAGAATTTGGGATGCATTTCAAGCACAACTTCACCCTCATCACGCACCAGCGTCTCCAAACTGAGGAGAGGCCCCACAAGTGTCCCCACTGTGGGAAGAGCTTCTACAGGAGCTCTCACTTGACCCAACACCAACGGAGGCACCGTTAAGGAAAGCCCTGGGAGTGTCCCCAGTGTGGGAGGAACTTTGTGCTCTGCTCCAACTCCATCCCCCATGGGAGGATCCACATTGGATGATCCCCAGTGGCCCCTGTTGGGCTGAGCCCTGGTGATCTGTGGTCCTGGTGATCAATGTTGGGGAGACACCTGGCTGGGGGGCTTCACATCCTCCTGACACCCCGTGTGCACCTGGATGAATGCAGGGCCAGGAAAATATCCATTGAGACACAGACCAATGTCAGTAATTCCTTGGGRAKASTGGATTTGTTTGGTTTCTTTCAACCCCCCAAAAAATCACATCTTTTACATTAAATTCTTTCTTCTGGTGGCATGAAGGAATACTGGTTGGTCTTGGAGGTCTTTTCCAATGTCACTCATGCCATGATTCTGATTTTCTATGRTCCATGGGTGTCTTCCACAGCCACATGGTGATGGAATGGGGCAAAGACCAAGTCTTTTTTTGGAGACAATGGAGTGGAAACTCCTCCAAAAAAGATTCTTCCCCTCCCACCTATGCACATGGATCCTCAGCTGGCAG
>NW_026630620.1:0-1259 GCF_030028575.1 Malurus melanocephalus
CAAATAGAGGTTGTTTTGTCCACTCCTTTAGTAGAACCAATGTTAAATAAGATGCTCTATCAGGAAACAGCAAGATGGCCCATGTTGGCTTTGGAAAAGGAAAATTGCACAGAAATTGCACAGGAACAACCGAAATGCTGGGACTTCAATCCCAACACTAGAGACACACGTGAATAACATACATGTTTGTGAAAYCTCAGTGTCCTCTGCAGCTCCTCAGGGGCAAAGTCTGGAGATGTTCATGCAGTGGAGCATCAGCTGTGATTTACAACTGCCCTTTGAGCAGTAACAACCCTTTCACTAAGGTTGGAAAAGGCCTCTAAGATCAAATCCAACCACTAACCCAGCACTGCCAAATCCCCCACTGAACTCTGTCTCTAAGCACATCTATATGTTTTTTTTTTTAAACATTTCCAGGGATTGTGACTCCATCACTGCCCTGAGCAGCCTGTTCCAGTGCCTGACTACCCTTYCAGTGAAGTAATTTTGCCTAATATCCAATCTAAAYCTTTTTCCTCTTSTAGGGAATGGGCCCTGCTGCTCTTTGAAGTGTATGTGGATTTTTTTTGGGAGGCAGAAAGGGGAAAATATCTGCAGAAGGATTTTGCAGGGGTTACMGAGGGTGCCAGCTGTCAACAAAACCACTTAAGGTCATGTTTGCCACTTAAAAAAAAGACATGTTTCACCTTCACCTTAGAACAATCTCAACCCACCTTCCCAGAGAAGAGAAGAAACCCTTATTCCAACATCACAGTGCCATAAATGAGTGAATTCAGGGTACGTTGAATTTGTCAACCTCTAGGTTGAAAGTTCAGTTTCACTTCTGGCACACACTAAGTTGCCTGATTATTTTTTATTTCCCACATATTTCTTGGTATTGTGTAAGGCTCTGTGACTGAGATCCAAACCTGGTGGAGTCTGAACAAGACCTTGAGTGTCAGGAGAGAGAAGAAAAACCCACAGCAGCTGCAGGGAGAAAGCTGGGGTCTGAGACCTGTCGRGTTTAGGGAGAAAGGTAAGAAGCATGGTTTCGGAGCAAAATCAATTTTATCCAATAGAGATAAAAAATTCAGCTCTAAAAAAATGARGCTGGCATTTTTAAGCTTTGRAATGGACTTTTTAAGGCACTGCTGGGTGATCTGGGCCCTTTGACATGCCTGGTTGGCAACTGGGAATACAAGGCTAAACCTAGACACAAGGACAGCAGAGTTCCTCTCTCCACACCATTTTTTCAGCATCTTTCACAGAAGGAGACAGAG
>NW_026630621.1:0-1257 GCF_030028575.1 Malurus melanocephalus
AAAAAAAATTCGAGGATGACTTGGGTTGTTTGAATTAAAATCTGCTTCAGCCTTCACAATGACATTTGTATTCTCACAGGAGGATTGTGCAGGCCCCAGAGAACCAGCAATATCATCTCTCCTTTTTTTTTTTTCCTTTTTTGGGTTCAAAATCAGGACATCTCTCCCTGGAGAAGTGCTGCAGTTCTGCTTTGGCAGTGAATTTTAATAAAAACAATAAGAAGAACAACCACCACAACAAACACTACCAACAGTAATAAAAAATTAAATAATTAAATTATTATTATTATTATTATTATTATTATTATTATTATTATTATTAGTCCCCTAAAGAAAATAGAGAAACTCAGAAAGCCAAAATGTATTTAAGTACAGGAATGTAGAACAGACAATATTTATGATGTCACTGTATGGGCACAATGACCATGGAATTAAACTGAATTTATAATGTGTTATGATTACATGTTTCTAATGGTATGGGACAATCTTAATAGCATTGAAATATATAAATGTACACATAAAGGATTTTTTTTTGTTAAGTTTTTACATTTTTCTGTCCACTTATTCTTTTCACATATCCTGAAGTGCTGCCTGAGTGGTGGTTCTGTCATATAAAAAASTTTAATATTTAAAATTTGGGGATCTGTCTCTTACACAAGAACACCCTAAAAGGCCATTTCCATTGGACATTTATATCAACCTTCCCATTTAAAAAAWTTTTTTATGAAAAAGTTTTCTTTATGTGTTTAATTCTTGAATGCACTCAAGAATAAGAATTTTCAAAGGGAAAAKGTAGGTCAAAGGTAGAGGTTTTTTTTCCAACTTTTTTGGTTCCAGTCAGGTAAATAGGAAAGATTAATTACTGCTATAAAATTCAATTATAAATTATGTATGGATCTATTACGGAAATTTATAATTTGTCAATTTTTTTTTTTTTTTTTTTTTAAACAAGTAGTCAGATATTTCAGATTAGGGTTTCTCTTACAAATCTGGTAAATCCACTCACCAGGGCTAGAAGAGTGTATAACAACTATTAATTAATAAATGATTAAATACTAAGGTTCTGTAGCTTTGGTAACCAAATAGAAAATATTGGGGCACTGCAACTGGAGGAGAACAATATTAATTCTCAAAATCCTTCTTTTCATTGTAGGGATAAGAGATAAAAATAAAAATGCAGAAACTGATAAGAGCAGCCAAAGTTACTCTGTACAAAGAGATTTTGATCATTAACCCCTGACAAGCTGGTGACTGAAA
>NW_026630622.1:0-1274 GCF_030028575.1 Malurus melanocephalus
GGGGGGGAAGGGGGAAAAGGGAGAAGGGAAAAGGGAAGGGAATCCTGTGGGAAAAAAAGGATCCAGGAAACTTCCAGAGCTCAGGATTTATCAATGGATATAAAACCCTAATCTATATAAAATGGAAATCCATCAATGCAATGAAATTCCCAAGAAAAGCAGCCAGATTTCACAGAGGGTGGGAAGCACCCACCTGATTCCCACCCCCTGGAGCTCCCAAAAATCCTCCGGGATTGAGGGAAACTTGCCCTGCAAGAGCCTCCACTGGCTCCATGCATCTTTGGGCCCCGGAATTCCAACCCTAAAACCATCCCGGATTTTCCAAAGGTCACCCTGGAGCTCTCGGGAGGAGATAATAGTGGGAAGAGCCAGACATTTGTGGGATTTGCAACAAAATCCTCCAGAATTGTGAAAAAGAAGCATCAAAAGCCCTTGGAATTTTCTGGAATTTCGTGGAAAATCAGCCTCTGGTATTCAGGAATAATGAATAGTGGGAATAAGGGTATTTGTRGTGTTGATGTAGTGGGAAAAATGTGGGATTTTTAACCTTCTGATCCCAGACCCAACATCAGGAATAGGAAATTCCATGGAAAAACTTTTCTTGCTGTCCAAGGCAGAGGCAGATTGTCCAGATGCAGAATTTTGGGATGTGGGTTTTAGGGTTGGATCAGGTGATCCCAAAAGGCTTTTCCTGCCTCAGGAATTCCCGGATTCCAGGATCCGTCTCCTCCTGGGGTTTGATATCAGGAGAGAAAATAAATGGATTCAGTAATAGGCTATTCATCAATCAGTTTATTAATTAATTATTAATAAACCAGTTCATGTATTGATATAGTAACCAATAGATGAATGGAAATAGTGATAATAATGAAACGTTAATAATAGCTATTGGCAATTAATACAATTATTAGTAGAAGTCAATATATTAATAGCTAATAAATACATTCATATTCTGAAATCGATATTCTAATATTATATTAAATACTTATATTTTATTAATTAATATTAGAATAAATAAATAAATTTGAGTGTGTATTCCAACATTAATATTAATTAAATGAATCTTAATATTAATGTTGAAGTTAATTTTGAGATAGGTCCATTTTTTACAAATGAATGCATTAAATATGTAATTAATTTAAATCTGTAATTAACTGTAATCTGTAATAAAAATAAATTAATATTAATACTAATATGAAAAATAATGATGAAAGTAATAAAAATATTAATAGGAATCAAGGCATTAATATGCAAACTTATTAACCAGTTGATTA
>NW_026630623.1:0-1336 GCF_030028575.1 Malurus melanocephalus
GAGCAGAGTGAGCCAGGTGTCACCTGGGCCCTGTGACATCCACAGTTCTGCATTTTACACACTCCTGGAAACGGGAAACGGCCCAAGGACTGTGAACAGACTCAGCTGGCTTTGTGGAGCAGAACTGGGAGCAGAGGGAGGCGGCAATGGGCACATCCTCCCTGCCACAGCCGCGGCTTTTCTGTGACCGAAATCTGAGTCACGGGATTGGGGAGCTGGGAAAAGCCTGAGCATCACCAGCACCAACTGATCCTGAGCTCAGGGTCACCATCCTCCCTTGGTGCCACCCGCAGCACGAAAGGGTGGGGACAAGGCTCGGATTGCCTGCAGCTGCCATAAAAAGAGAGAAAAGCGGGGGACAAAGAGAGAGAGGGGCCCCAGGAGCCCCCGGCCAGGGAGCTGGGGGTCCCTCCATCCTGGGGGTGCAGGGCATGTGGAGCAGGGGCTGCAGGGATGGAGACACCCCCATCCCTCAGCTGGGCACATCTGAACCCCTCAGAACCCTTTGCTGCCCCAGCTTTCCCCAGAGTGGCTCCTGAGCCTGGTGGGGAGCTCAGGGGCCCCATGTCCTCCCCATTGCTCTGAAATGCTGGAGGATCTCAGCTCTGCTCACCAGAGATGGCTCCTGAGCCTATGGGGAGTTCAGGGGTCCCATATCCTCCCCATTGCTCTGAAATGCTGTAGGATTTCAGCTCTGCTCACCGGAGATGGCTCCTGAGCCTGGTGGGGAGCTCAGGGGGCCCCATGTCCTCCCCATTGCTCTGAAATGCTGGAGGATTTCGGCTCTGCTCTCCAGAGATGGCTCCTGAGCCTATGGGGAGTTCAGGGGTCCCATATCCTCCCCATTGCTCTGAAATGCTGGAGGATCTCAGCTCTGCTCACCAGAGATGGCTCCTGAGCCTGCGGGGAGCTCAGGGGCCCCCATATCCTCCCCATTGCTCTGAAATGCTGGAGGATCTCAGCTCTGCTCACCAGAGATGGCTCCTGAGCCTGGCGGGGAGCTCAGGGGCACCGAGGGCCCCATGTCCTCCCCATTGCTCTGAAATGCTGGAGGATCTCAGCTCTGCTCTCCAGAGATGGCTCCTGAGCCTGCGGGGAGCTCAGGGTCCCATGTCCTCCCCATTGCTCTGAAATGCTGTAGGATTTCAGCTCTGCTCTCCAGAGATGGCTCCTGAGCCTGGTGGGGAGCTCAGGGGCCCGTGTCCTCCCCATTGCTCTGAAATGCTGTAGGATTTCAGCTCTGCTCACCAGAGATGGCTCCTGAGCCTGGTGGGGAGCTCAGGGGCCCCATGTCCTCCCCATTGCTCTGAAATGCTGGAGGATCTCAGCTCTGCTC
>NW_026630624.1:0-1358 GCF_030028575.1 Malurus melanocephalus
CAATCCCAAAAACCATCGCCACGGCACCGTATGGGGACAAGGAGACGCGGCAGATCCTCAAAATCCGGTGAGACACCCCAAAAATCCATCCTGGCACCCCAAAATCTGCCCTGACATACCGTAAACCACACCCTGATGCACATGGGCACCTCAAAAATCCTCCCTGACACACCCCAAACACACCCTGACAATCCCAAAAGCCATTGCCATGGCCTCATACGGGGACAAGGAGACGTGGCAGATCCTCAAAATCCAGTGGGACACCCCAAAAATCCACCCTGGCACCCCAAAATCCACCCTGGCACCCCAAAATACACCCTGGTACCCCAGAATACACCCTGACATACCCTAAATCACACCCTGACAATCCCAAAAACCATCGCCATGGTCCCACACGGGGACAAGGAGACCTGGCAGATCCTCAAATCCGGTGGGACACCCCAAAAATCCACCCTGGCACCCCAAAATCCACCGTGGCACCCCAAAATCCACCCTGGTACCCCAAAAACCCTTTCTGACACACCCCAAACACCCCCTGACAATCCCAAAAGCCATCGCCATGGCCTCATACGGGGACAAGGAGACCTGGCAGATCCTCAAATCCGGTGGGACACCCCAAAAATCCACCCTGGCACCCCAAAATCCACCCTGGTACCCCAAAAACCCTTTCTGACACACCCCAAACACACCCTGACAATCCCAAAAACCATTGCCATGGTCCCAAATGGGGACAAGGAGACCTGGCAGATCCTCAAAATCCGGTGGGACACCCTGAAAATCCACCCTGGCATTCTAAAATCCACCGTGGTACCCCAAAAACCCTCCCTGACATACCCCAAACACCCTGACAATCCCAAAAACCATCGCCACGGTTTCAAACGGGGACAAGGAGACGCGGCAGATGCTCAAAATTCGGTGGGACACCCCAAAAATCCACCGTGGCACCCCAAAATCCACCCTGGCACGCCAAAAACCCTTCCTGACACATCCCAAACACCCTGACAATCCCAAAAACCATCGCCACGGCGCCGTACGGGGACAAGGAGACGCGGCAGATCCTCAAAATCCGGTGGGACACCCTGAAAATCTACCCTGGCACCCTAAAATCCATCCTGGCACCCTAAAATCCACCCTGGCACCCTAAAATCCGCCCTGGCACACCCCCAAACACAGCCTAACATCACAAAAACCATTGCCGTGGCGCCGTACGGGGGCAAGGAAACACGGCAGATCCTCAAAATCTGGTGGGACACCCTGAAAATCTACCCTGGCACCCCAAAATCTGCCCTGACACAGCCCAAACACACCCTGACAATCCCAAAAACCATCGCCATGGTCCCAAACGGGGACAAGGAGAC
>NW_026630625.1:0-1307 GCF_030028575.1 Malurus melanocephalus
CCCACCCTGACAGATATTTTATGGGGTGAATGACCCCAAAATCCATCCTGAGTGAGAAGGAGCTGTAGGACCCCACCCTGAGCCCCCAAAACCCATCCATGGCAAGAAGGCCTCAGAAGAACTCACCATCACCTCCATCCCTCACACTGTGGGGAAACCGGCCTGAGGTGACCCCAAAACCCAACCCTCGATGAAAAGGGGCTGTGGGAACCCACTCTGACCCCACAAAACCCACCCTTGGTGAGAAGGGGCTGTGGGAACCCACCCTGACAGAGATTTTGGGTGGAAATGACCCCAAGACCCACCCTGGGTGAGAAGGCCTCACCGTCACCTCCATCCCTCACGCTGTGGGGAAACCGGTCTGAGGTGACCCCAAAACCCAACCCTTGATGAAAAGGGGCCGTGGAAACCCACGCTGACAGACATCTTGGGTGGAAATGACCCCTTAAAACCCATTCTCGGTAAAAAGGAGCGGTAGGAGCCCACCCTGACCCCACAAAAGCCACTCTGGGTGAGAAGGCCCCACACGATCCCACCATCACCTTCACCCCTCACACTGTGGGGAAACCGGCCTGAGGTGACCCCAAAACCCACCCTGGGCGAGAAGTCCCCACAGGAACCCACTGTCACTTCCACCCCACACGCTGTGGGGAAACCGGCCTGAGGTGACCCCAAAACCCACCCTGGATGAAAAGGGGCTATGGGAACCCACCCTAACAGACATTCTGTGGGGTGAATGACCCCAAAATCCACCCACTGTGAGAAGGGGCTGTGGGATCCCACCTTGACCCCACAAAACCCACCCTGGGCGAGAAGGCCCCACAGGAACCGACCGTCACCTCCATCCTTTATGATGTGGGGAAATGGGCCTGAGGTGACCCCAAAACCCACCCTGGGTGAGAAGGGGCTGTGGAACCCACCCTGACAGACATTTTGGGTGGAAATGACCCCAAAACCCACCCATGGCAAGAAGTCCCCACAGGAACCCACTGTCACTTCCACCCCACACGCTGTGGGGAAACCATCTTGAGGTGACCCCAAAACCCCCGTGGGGAGGCCCATCCCTGCCTGTCCCCCACCCTCATCCCCCCATCCCCGCCTGTACCCCTCTCGGCGCCCCTCGATGGGCAGCGGGACGCGGCCACCACGGTCCAGGGCTGAGGTGACATTGATGACATGAATGTCCCCACGTTCCCAGACACCGACCGCRGCCTGCACGAACAGCTCCCGCGCCGCCTCCGCCAGCAGCTCCTCCACGTTCCTGTTCCCCACCAGGAACTCGGCCTGGAACGGGGCGTCCCCGCCTG
>NW_026630626.1:0-1304 GCF_030028575.1 Malurus melanocephalus
CCTGTCACCCCTGCGTGTCACAGGGACATGGCGCCACAACCTCGTCACCTCTGGTGCCACGAAGACTTGTCACCGTAAGTCTGTCACCCCTGGGTGCCGCACGGACACGTCATCATTGCCTTGTCACCACGCGGTGCCACACGGACATGTCACCACCCCCCTGTCACCTGCAGTGCCACGTGGACATGTCACCACTCCCCTGTCACCCCTGAGTGTCACACAGACATGTCACCACCCCCTGTCACTCCTGAGTGTCACAGCACCGTGTCACCACCCCCCGTCACCCCTGGGTGTCACAGCACCGTGTCACCACACCTCTGTCACCCCTGGGTGTCACACAGACATGGCACCAGCCCTCTGTCACCCTTTGGTGCCACCCGGACATGTCACCACCGCCCTGTCACCCCTGGGTGTCACAGCACCGTGTCACCACACCCCTGTCACCCCTGGGTGTCACACAGACATGTCACCACACCCCTGTCACCCCTGGGTGTCACAGCACCGTGTCACCACACCTCTGTCACCCCTGGGTGTCACAGCACCATGTCACCACCCCCCTGTCACCCCTGAGTGTCACACAGACATGTCACCACCCCCCTGTCCCCCCTGGGTGTCACAGCACCATGTCACCACGCCCCTGTCACCCCTGGGTGTCACCCAGACATGTCACCACCCCCTGTCACCCCTGGGTGCCACCCGGACATGTCACCACCCCCCTGTCACCCCTGGGTGTCGCACAGACATGTCACCACCCCCCTGTCACCCCTGGGTGCCACCCGGACATGTCACCACCCACCTGTCACTCCTGAGTGTCACAGCACCGTGTCACCACCCCCCTGTCACCCCTGAGTGTCACACAGACATGTCACCACCCCCTGTCACACGCAGTGCCACCCGGACATGTCACCATCCCCCTGTCACCCCTGGGTGCCACCCGGACATGTCACCACTCCCCTGTCACCTGCAGTGCCACCCGTCTGGGCAGAGGAGCCGAGGTCACCCGGGAATGGGAAATGGGAAACAGGAAACGGGAACCGGGCATTGGGGGGCCGGGAAACGGGAAACGGGAACAGGGAAACGGGAATGGGAAATGGGAATGGGGAAATGGGAATGGGAAATGGGAAACGGGAATGGGAAATGGGAAACGGGAACGGGAAATGGGAATGGGAAATGGGAAATGGGAAACGGGAAACGGGAAATGGGAAATGGGAAATGGGAAATGGGAATGGGGAAACGGGAAATGGGGAATGGGAAATGGGAAATGGGAAATGGGAAATGGGAATGGGGAAATGGGAATGGGAAAT
>NW_026630627.1:0-1358 GCF_030028575.1 Malurus melanocephalus
TTTTTTTTTTTTCTTCCTGGAGCGCTGTGTCTTTTTATTTTACAGATTTTCCCCTCTTTTCCCATCCAAMCCCACCGTGATTCCATCCCCTTCCCCTTTTCCCTCCCTCTCCCCTCTTTTTTGTGAAGTTTACTTATGGAAGAGTTACACTGTACTGTACAAATGTCAAAAGTGTCAAAAAGAGTACAATTTCCTAAAAATCACTGTATTAAAAAGAAATGTTGTGAAGAAATAAAACCGATGCTGATCAGAAAAGTTCCTCGGGGTCGTTGTGGGCACAGAGGGGACGTTCCCTCTGCTCCGTGTCCGTGACCTCGGCGTCCCTGAGTTACCAGAGATGAGCAAAATTAATCTGATTTTTGTTAATTAGCATCCCTTAATGCAGGGAGCATTAAGGCACTACAAAAATTGGGGAAAAAAAAGAAAAAAAAAAAAATTCAGGCAGTTTTCACCGAATAATTCAGTTCTTGGGTCAGGGAGTGTCCAGCTTGCCCAGGGCTGGGAGCAGAGGGATGGGATGRTCCAAATTGTGCCAAAATTTGGAAATTTGGCTCGCCACCCCCTCCCCCAGCACCGCAGAGCCGCCGGCTGCAATCACAGCCCTATTTATAGAGGATCCAGGTGGCTGCTGCAGCCCCCGCCCGGTTTGATCCTCGAGCTGGGAGAGAAAAATCGGGAAGGGAAGAAAAATCTCCTGCAGGGAGAGCAGGAATGGGAATGGCTGGAAAGGACCTTAAAGTGCCACCCCAGGGTGCCCCAAATTCCGGCTTCTCTGGGAATTCCATCCCCTTCTGGATATTGGGAAGAATTCYTTCCCAAAATCTGATCCGAGGAGCCTTCCCGGGGTGGGGAAATCGCAGAAAAAAATCGCTTTGGAGGTGATTGGGCCAAGCCCAGCTCATGGGTGTAATTAGCAGAGGAGTTAATCAGCAGAGGGCACAGGGGGGTGGATCCACGACAGATGGAATCCCGAAAAATCCACGGGAAAAATCCACGGGAAAAATCCATGGGAATTTGGGGAAATCTGCGGGAATCTGGGAAAAACCCGTGGGAATCTGGAAAAACATGTGGGAATCCCAAAAAACCCAAGGGAATCTGGGAAAACCCACGGGAATCTGGGAAAACGCAGGAATCCCGAAAAATCCACGGGAATCCCGAAAAATCCAGGGGAATCCAGGAATTCGTGGGAATCGGGAAAAACRTGGGAATCCTGAAAAACCCGTGGGAATCCAGGAAACTGGAAAAACCCACGGGAATCCGGAAAAATCCGCAGGAATCTGGGAAAATCCGTGGGAATCTGGAAAAACCCGCGAGAATCCCAAAAAACCCACAGGAATCCTGAAAAATCCACAGGAATC
>NW_026630628.1:0-1296 GCF_030028575.1 Malurus melanocephalus
CCGGGGTGACCCCCCCCGCCGCCCCAAAAGCCCCGCAGCGCCCGGGGCCAGCGGGGCAGGGGCGGAGATGCTGAGCGCAGCTCTGGGAAGCTGGGAGGGGGCAGGGTTGGGGTGGTTTTGGGGAGGGGGCTGCTGGGTCCGCGCCCCTGTGCCCGCTCGCTCCGCCTAAGCGAAGCCGCGGTTGCTGCGGGGATGTGGCGGGGTGTGGGGGGTGGGCACCGGGCGGGGGCTGCCCCGGATCCCGCTCCCCCTCCGCACTTACCGCTCTGCGCCCCCGGGTGCCCGCACTGCCCGGCTCCGCTCGGAGCGCTGCCCGGGCGGCTGCGGAGGAGCAGAGGGAAGGGAATTAAATAGGRAGAGGGAGCTCAGGAAGAAAGAGGTGGCGAGGGAAGGGATCAATAGCATCCAGCTGGCGAATGGAGCCGGGGCCTCTCCCCCGCGCTGCGTCCCGACCCATCGCCAGAGCCTCTGGGCGCTCCGAGAGGCTTCCCCCGGGCCGGGGCCGCCGAGCTGGCAGCGAACCCCGCGGTTCGCACGGACCGCAGCGACTCGGCCCGGGGCCGGACCCCGCACGGCGGCCCGGGGAGCTCCCGCAGCCTCCCCGCGCCCCGGCCCCGCGTGTCGCGGTGCCTCTCGCCCTAATGATATTGCATCGATCGGGGAAGGGCCGAGGGGGGCAGGAGGGGGGCGCGGGGCTACCGCATTACTCAATTACGTCGCACTAATTACTAAAAAGTCTGTCTCTTTTTTGCTGTTTGCTCGGTGCGAAGCTCGGCGGAGGGCAGAGTCCAGCGCCCGTCCCGGGGGGCCCCCGGTGCTGCGGACCCGGCGGTGCTGGGGTTGGGGGGGGCTCGGGAGGCCGGCTCGGGGCCGCGGTGCGGGACGGCAGCTGCAGGGATAGATCTATCGATGGGCGGTCGATGGGCCGCTCGATGCGCTATCGCCATTATTACACTCAATGAAACCCTTCCAGACGCGGCTGCTTCATCCCTGGTTTGTTCCCCACCTCCTCCTCGCCGTTCGACCCCCGCTCAGCATCCTCTGGCTCTGCCCCGGCTCCAGGCCTCGCTGGCCATCCGTGCCCAGCTCCGAGCCCTCCTTGCCCATCCGTGCCCAGATCCGAGCCCTTCCTGCCCATCCGTGCCCAGCTCCGAGCACTCCCTGCCCATCCGTGCCCAGCTCCGAGTCCTCCTCTGCCCATCCCTGCCGAGATCCACGTCTCCCTGGCCATCCCTGCCCATCTCCGAGCCTCTCTGACCGCCTCCAGACCCCGCTGTCCACCCTTCCCAGCTCTGA
>NW_026630629.1:0-1299 GCF_030028575.1 Malurus melanocephalus
AAAAAAAAAAAAAAAAAGGTATTTTTAAGAGTTAACAGAATTCAAGTTTAACCCCAAGCTACAGAAACAGAAACCTCTAGTAAGCTGATCATAAATATCAAATTTTAAAAAGTCACTGCTTTATTCACGGTGAATTTAGGGTTGAAAGATCAGCTAGAGATAGCTCTAGTATATAGCTGGCAAAAGAAACATAAGAATCAGCATTTGTTTGTTATGACTCAGGCTATTAATTGCTAGACTTAAAAGTAATCAATAGTTGTGCAAACAATGGAGGAGGCATTTTTAAAAACTGAAGGGAAAAATTTTCAGAAGTACATACCCTTAGCTAAGGGGAAGCTGGGAGTAGCAAAAAGATGTTGTGAAAGAAATTGGTGCACAAGTTTTGGTGGAATAGAAGAGAGGCATTGTGAAAAATGCAAAGCGAGAATGGTTTAATCCATATAGTCTGTAAAATCCATAATTATCTCGTGACATTCAGTCAAAACTTTTGAAAGACATGCATTTAGACTCTGGATCTTCTGGGCCATGCAGAATTGGGATARATAGTGAGAGTCTTCCAATTACAAATATTTCCTATGGCAAATAGAGTAGTCAAACAGAAGGGCAGAGGGTCACTTTCAAGGCCTGCAAGAGCATTGATGTTTTGGGTATCATTTTGAACAAGTAGGGACAGGACGATGCTGAAGAGAAACAGATGTTCCAGCTATAAGAGCTTAAGCATTTAGAGAGACAAAAAGAGAGACAAAAAGGCCCATTATCTTGGTGATGTTAGGCAGAAAGATCTGAGACGTGAGATATGAGATGTGAGAATCTAAGGCAGGGCAAGAGAAGAATGGAAGGTCAAGTAGGTAAGGAAGAAAAAATGTAAAAATAATTCAGGAGAATATTCAAGCTCATTGTCTCACGACATGATTTCACCTTACTAGAACTTGCTCTTGAACACAGCTTTTCAGGGTTTTTCAGAAAGACCCAGACAACAAATCTTTATGATTTCTGTCAATTTTTCCTCTTAATTTCAGTGTGGTTGGTCAGTGAACAAAGTCAGCCTGTGCAGTTGATGCCAATTGGGTTTGTAGCTATTTTATCTATTTTCTCCATTGTATTTCTTTCTCAGATATGTTTTAAGTACATTTTGTAAAGCAAGCAGAAATTATTTACAAAGAAAGACATGTACTATTCCAGCTGTGTTGGAGAAGGCAATAATAGGGAAGGAATTAGATAAATATAAATGTTTATAAAATAYTCTTCAGCAATATTAGCTGGCAGGATTTCTTTAAAATCTCTGACAAACCTGGGAAT
>NW_026630630.1:0-1298 GCF_030028575.1 Malurus melanocephalus
TGGGTTTTTCACAATTTCCCGGTTTTTCACCATTTCCCGGGTTTTTCACCATTTCCCTGTTTTCACCATTTCCCGGGTTTTCCACCATTTCCTGAGTTTTCACTATTTCCAGATATTTCATCATTTTCCAGGTTTTCACCACTTCTGGCTTTTTCGCCTTTTCCCGGGTTTTTCACCATTTCCCGGGTTTTCACCATTTCCCGGGTTTTTCACCATTTCCCGGGTTTTTTACCATTTCCCGGGTTTTCACCATTTCCCGGGTTTTCACCATTTCAGGATTTTTCACCATTTCCCGGGTTTTATCCCATTTCCCGGGTTTTTCATAATTTTCCGGGTTTTTTTCCAATTTCCCGGGTTTTTCATAATTTTCCGGGTTTTTCACCATTTCCCCGGTTTTTCACCATTTCCCGGGTTTTCCACCATTTCACGGGTTTTTCACCATTTCCCGCATTTTCACCATTTCCCGGGTTTTTTACCATTTCCCGGGTTTCTCACCATTTCCCGGGTTTTTTACCATTTCCCGGGTTTTTCACCATTTCCCGGGTTTTTCACCATTTCCCGGTTTTTTTCACCATTTCCCGGGTTTTTCCTGCGGGACCCCAGACCGAGGATGGACATTCCCGGGACCCCCGGGACCCCCGCCCGTTCCTTCCTGCCCCGGCACCGATGTTGGAATAAAATTCGCTGTTTTCAAAATTTTCGGGTTTTTTTTTTACTATTTTCTGGGTTTTTTTCTTTCACAATTTCTGGGTTTTTCACCATTTCCCGGGTTTTCACCATTTCCCGGGCTTTTCACCATTTCCCGGGTTTTTACAATTTCCCGGTGTTTTCACAATTTCTGGGTTTTTCACCATTTCCCGGGTTTTCACCATTTCCCAGTTTTTTCACCATTTCCCGGGTTTTTCACCATTTCCCGGATTTTTTCAACATTTCCTGGGCTTTTACCATTTCCCGGGTTTTTCACCATTTCAGGGTTTTTTTTACCATTTCCCGGGTTTTTCACCATTTGCCGGTTTTTTCACCATTTCCCGGGTTTTTTACCATTTCCCGGGTTTTCACCATTTCCCAGGTTTTTCACCATTTCCCGGGTTTTTTACCATTTCCCGGGCTTTTCACCATTTCCCGGGTTTTTCACCATTTCCCTGATTTTCACCATTTCCCGGGTTTTTCACTATTTCCGTGTTTTTTACCATTTCTCGGTTTTTCACCATTTCCCGGGTTTTTCACCATTTCCCGGGTTTTTCACCATTTCCCGGGTTTTTCACCATTTCCCGGGTTTTCACCATTTCCCGGGTTTT
>NW_026630631.1:0-1257 GCF_030028575.1 Malurus melanocephalus
GGAAAGGTTATCGCTCTATTGTGCTGTTGCCAACCCAACCCAACCCAAACCCATCCAAAATCTCCCACCCCCTTTCCATCCCCGGGGCCACCTGGAGAACGTGCACAGCCCCTACGAGTCCTCCAGTCAGTGCTTTTCCTGGAATTTTTATCCCAAATTTGGGAATTTTTATCCCAAAATCGGGAATTTTTATAGGGAATTTATATAGGAGTGTTGTCCCCTTTTCCCCCCCTTTTCTCCCCTATTTTTTATTTTTCTCCCACTCTTTTTCCCCGTTTTTCCCCCCTTTTTCCCCAACCCCCAATTCCCACGATTTTTCCCCAATTCCTGACCACTTTTCCATGTTTTTTTTTGGGGACAGCCAAGTGCAAGATCTGCGAGTGGGCGTTCGAGAGCGAGCCCCTGTTCCTGCAGCACATGAAGGACACCCACAAACCCGGAGAGATGCCCTACGTGTGCCAGGTAACCAAAATTCCCACAATTTGGGAGCCAAAATTCCATGCTGGAATCCCAAAAATTCCAGAATGATTCCCTACGTGCATCAGAGAGGTGAAATTCCCAGGATTTTGGAGCTAAAATTGCAATTTCTGCCTCCAAAACCGCCTCAAAAATCCCAGAATTGTTCTGGGAGATGCCCTACGTGTGCCAGGTAACCAAAATTCCACAATTTGGGAACCAAAATTCATGCTGGAATCCCAAAAATTCCAGAATGATTCCCTATGTCAACCAGGGAGGTGAAATTCCCAGGATTTTTGAGCTAAAATTCCCATTTCTGCTTCCAAAACAACATTGAAAATCCCAGAATTATTCTGTGAGATGCCCTACGTGTGGCAGGTAACCAAAATTCCCACAATTTGGGACTTAAAATTCCAGCTGGAATCCCAAAAATTCCAGAATGATTCCCTACATGCATCAGGGAGGTGAAATTCCCGGGATTTTGGAGCTGAAATTCCCATTTCTGCCTCCAAAACCACCTCAAAAATCCCAGAATTATTCTGGGAGATGCCGTTTTTCCCCCAATAAATCCCAATTCTCCCATTTTTTTCCCAATTAACACCCATTTTTCCCCAATAAATCCCAATAAATCCCATTTTTCTCCAACAAAACCCAATTACTCCGCACTAAATCCCATTTTTCCCCAATAAAGGCCATTTCTCCCCCAACAAACCCGGATTTTTCTCCAATAAAGGCCGTTTTTTCCCCAATAAACCGCGATTCTTCCTCAAGAAACCGCGATTTTTCCCAATTTTTCCCCAA
>NW_026630632.1:0-1304 GCF_030028575.1 Malurus melanocephalus
GGAATTAGCATATCTATCTAGGATTCCCCAATAAGAAACTTCACAAATGCAGTAATGTCCCCCTATTCTAATGAATCCCCTCCAGATGAGGCAGAGCCCAGTTTACACAAGATGTTCTGGACAGAAGGCTTCACCCAAGGCTGAGCTCGGGTTTAAGCTTCACCCAAGGCTGAGCTCAGGTTTAAGCTTCACCCAAGGCTGAGCTCAGGTTTAAGATAGCACAGGGCACACTGAGCCCTTCCTCAGAATGTTTGGTCTCTAAACCCAGCAGAACTCCTAAACTAAGCTGGAATATCAGCTAGAGGGATTATAAACATGTGGGCTAAGGGGTACAGGGGGGATGCATAGAGGGTACAGAAAACATAAAAAGGAAAAGCAAAAAATCATCAGGCATCACAGCAGTGAACACAAAGCTGATTCTGCCGTGCTGTTCCTGAGCTAACCCCGCTCCAGGGCTGCTCCTGCTGGGAAATTTGGGTGCTGTGGGGACTCTGCGCTTCCTGAGCTGCCCTTCCTGGCACCCCGTGCACGCCAAAAGCCGGAATTGTGCCCCTGCAGGCCCTGAATCTGAAACTCAGCTGATAATCGTGTATGACTGAGTCCTGGGAAACGGAAGGGAATGTTAACAGCCTGCATGGAGGAGGATGCTGCCACAAACACCACGACCTGTGCTGCCTCTGGGAAAGGGAGAATGGAATGCTTGAACCAATAAAACAAATGGCCAAAGACTCAAAACATTAATGACATTGCAGCTTCTGCAAACCCACCAATCACGTGCTGACAAGTAGAAAAATAATTGCTTTACTACCAATGTGTGTTTGCCACGAATGCAGAGGACTTAGAATACACTTGTTGCTAAATGGATAAAAGGGCCTCTGCCCTGTAATAAAGTTAGTTGTTAGTTGTAGTTGTAGTTGTAGTTGTGTGAGCTGTGAGTCGATGGGTTCCCTCCCCTGTGTCCTAAAGGGAACCATCCATGAATAAATTTGAGTTAATAAATGCGTGTGCAATGATATTCCACGTTCCCTTAACTGGAGATTTACATTTTCTGGGGGTTTTTTWAATTTTTTTTTTWAAGCTGGATGCTGAAATGAAAGATACTTTTGTGACCTTAATTCCAGCCAGCAACATTTCCACGCTCACCTGGGAACAGCACGGAGCTGCAGCTCGCTCACGTACGGATGTGCAGACAAACCCTCGCTTCTAATTAAAATAAACAATGGATTCCTCAGAGCTACAGGATCTTCAATAAAAAATTTAAAAAAAAAAAAAAAAAAAAGAGAGAGAGAGACAGAGAGAGAGAA
>NW_026630633.1:0-1300 GCF_030028575.1 Malurus melanocephalus
AACTGGGACAAACTGGGACGGACTGGTGGTGGTGGGGGGAGGGGGATGTGGGCGTGTCCCTGACCCCCTCTCGGCCCCGCCCCAATTTATTTTTTTTTGCCCCGCCCAGCGTGACGTCATCGGTGACGCGTCGGAGACGGCGCTGCTGAAATTCGCCGAGGCCGCGGTGGGGTCGGTGGCGGCCGCCAGGGGGCGCCACCCAAAGGTGGCAGAGCTGCCCTTCAACTCCAGCAACAAATTCCAGGTGATCGATCGGTTATTGATCAGTTATTGATGGGTTATTGATTGGTGATTGATGGGTTATTGATCGGTTATTGATCCGGGATTGACAGGGCACAGCTGCCCTTCAATTCCAGCAACAAATTCCAGGTGATCGATCGGTTATCGGTTATTGATCGGTGATTGATTGGCGATTGGGGGGCTGATTGATGGGTTATTGATCCGGGATTGACAGGGCACAGCTGCCCTTCAACTCCAGCAACAAATTCCAGGTGATCGATCGGTTATTGATCAGTTATTGATGGGTTATTGATTGGTGATTGATCGGTTATTGATCGGTTATTGATCCGGGATTGACAGGGCACAGCTGCCCTTCAACTCCAGCAACAAATTCCAGGTGATCGATCATTATTGATCAGTTATTGATGGGTTATTGATTGGTGATTGATTGGTTATTGATCGGTTATTGATTGGTTATTGATCGGTTATTGATCCGGGATTGACAAGGCACAGCTGCCCTTCAACTCCAGCAACAAATTCCAGGTGATCGATCGGTTATTGATCAGTTATTGATTGGTGATTGATCAGTTATTGATGGGTTATTGATTGGCGATTGTGGGGCTGATTGATGGGTTATTGATCGGTTATTGATTGGTTATTGATCCGGGACTGACAGGGCATAGCTGCCCTTCAACTCCAGCAACAAATTCCAGGTGATCGATCGATTATTGATCAGTTATTGATGGGTGATTGATCAGTTATTGATGGGTTATTGATTGGTGATTGATGGGTTATTGATCGGTTGTTGATGGGTTATCCATCGGTGATTAGTGATTGATGGGGGAGGGGCAGACAGGTGTCCCAGGTGTCCCCAGGTGTATTCCAGGTGTGTCAGGTGTGAGCCCAGCTGTCCCCATCTGTCCCCAGCTGTCCCCAGGTGTGTCCCAGGTGTGTCCCCAGGTGTCCCCAGGTGTCCCCAGCTGTCCCCAGGTGTGTCCCCATCTTTCCCCAGCGGTCCCCAGGTGTCCCCAAGTATCTCAGGTGTATCTCAGGTGTGTCTCAGGTGTATCTCAGGTGTATC
>NW_026630634.1:0-1356 GCF_030028575.1 Malurus melanocephalus
TCACTCACGTTGGGTCGGTTCCCCGCGGGTCCGATGGGGTTCATCATGGTGTACATGTTCTCACTGGAGTTGGTGGAGTCTGGGGGGACACGTGGGGGGTGAGGGTGGAACCCCCAAATCCAATTTACCCCCCAAATCCCATTCACAGCCCCAAATCCCACTCATCACCCCAAATCCCATTCACTCCCCAAACCCCGTCCCCTCTCACCTCCGGGGCTGGGCAGGATGGGGGTGCCGGGGGGACCACCGCCCCCAGGAGGGCCCTGGAAGGGAAAAGGAAGAAGGGAATTGGGTTGGGATTGGGATTGGGAGGTCACGGGGTCGCTGCATCCCCCCACCCCACCCCAAAGCGCACCCCGACACTCACCACGTAATTGCCAGGGGATGAGGAGGAGTAGGCGATCTGGGGGGACAAAGGGGGGTCACGGGGGGGCAGAACCCCCAAAACCCTCCCGGGGTATCACCACCAACCCCAAAAATCCCAAAACCCCCCTGAGATATCACCACCACCCCCCCAAATCCCAAAACCCCCCCGAGGTATCACCACCACCCCCCAAAATCCCAAAACCCACCCGGGGTATCACCAACCCCACAAATCCCAAAACTCACAGAGTTGGCGTTGGGGTTGGGCCAAGGCCCGCGGCCACCGGGACCCCTATAAGGGAATGGGGACAGTGAGGTGGGGTTCTGTTGGTTTTGGGATTTCCCCCAGCCTGGGGGTGTTTTGGGGGCGGTTTAGGGGGGGTTTTGGGGTTCTTACATGTTCATGGCAGGCATTCCGGGGCCGGCCAGCGAGCTGGGGGGAGGGCGCATCCCACTGCCGTAGCTCTGCCGGGGGAGAGGGGGGGGTCAGCGGGGATGGGACACCCCCAGAACTGTCCCCAATCCTATATCCCTGTCCCCATCCCCGTATCCCTGTCCCCATCCCCGTATCCCCATCCCCAATCCTATATCCCTGTCCCCATTCCTTTATCCCCATCCCCACCTCCCTATCCCTGTCCCCATCCCCGTATCCCCATCCCCAATCCTATATCCCTATCCCCATCCCTTTATCCCCATCCCCACCTCCCTATCCCCATCCCCACTCCCATCCCCGTCCTCATCCCCATCCACATCCTGACCCCATTTCCGTATCCCAATCCCTTTATCCCCCTCCATGTCCTTCAATCCCCATAACCCCACTCCTGTCCCCTTTTACCCATTCCAGTTCCTGTCCCCAGATCCTTGTCCCCCTGTCCCACCCGTGTCCCTGACCCCAACCCTAACCCGAACCCCAACCCCAACCCTAACCCTGTCCCTTCCTACTCTCTCATTCTCTCAGTATCCCACTCTCCCAGAACCCCATTACCCCATTAT